>NC_057814.1:356412309-356440859 GCF_018294505.1 Triticum aestivum
ATTTTCTAGCCATTTAATGACCGTAATTCAAATTAGAACAACATCTACATTCAACAACTAACCATAACGGTTTGAAAAATCATATTCTTGTGTACTTGTGTATGTGTTAATTTCTTGTGCAGTAAATTAGAAGGAATTTTCAAACATATTGGTCTCACGGCATGGACACATGCATGGAGTGCCATGGCATTTTAATTTTAAAAAATTAAAAAATGATCAGAAAAACATGAAACCTTGCCTGATGTAACGTCTTCCACCAACATGATGTGGTAAAAAAATGGCCTCTTTGACGAAAGTTTGGACACACACCCTCACAAACCTGGAGCAACTCACTTGAAGGCTCGTGGTTCCGAGAGGGAACAATGCATGTTTGTCGACGAACGGGAGATAACTTCCTCTTACGGCGTTCAAATTTTTCTATGTTTAACGTGCACTAATATAACTGTCATGTGAAAATTTGGAAAATTTCAGGGGTCATTTGCCTTTTATAGACATTTAAATGATTTTCTAGCCATTTAATGACATGCAACGGCTAACCATAACGGTCGGAAAAATCGTATTTTTGTGTACTTGTGTCCGAATTAATTCCATGTGCAATAAATTAGAAGGAATTTTCAAACATATTGGCCTCACGACATGGACACATGCATGGAGTGCCAT
This sequence comes from Triticum aestivum, assembly GCF_018294505.1. Taxonomy (NCBI): domain Eukaryota; kingdom Viridiplantae; phylum Streptophyta; class Magnoliopsida; order Poales; family Poaceae; genus Triticum; species Triticum aestivum. Next base: position 356,412,970 of record NC_057814.1, read on the forward strand.
GGCTTTTTAATTCCAAAAAATTAAAAAATGATCAGAAAAACAAGAAACCTTGCTTGATGAAATGTAATGCCATGAAGATGATGTGGTAAAAAAATTGGCCTGTTTGACGAAAATTTGGACACACACCCCTCACAAACCGGAGCAACTCACTAGAAGGCTCGTGGTTCCGAGAGGGAACAATGCAGGTTTGACGGCGGATGGTAGATAGCTTCCGCTTACGGTATTCAATTTTTGACTATGTTTAACGTGCACCAATACAACTATCATGTGAAATTTTAGAAAATTTCAGGGGTCATTTGACCTTTTAAAGACATTTAATTTATTTTCTAGCCATTTAATGACCGTAATTCAAATTTGAACTACATCTACATGCAACGGCTAACCATAATGGTTTGAAAAATCATATTTTTGTCTACTTGTGTGCGAGTTAATTCCATATGCAGTAAATTAGAAGGAATTTTCAAACATATTGGCCTCACGGCAAGGACACATGCATGGAGTGCCATGGCATTTTAATACCAAAAAATAAAAAAATGATCAGAAAAACATGAAACCTTGCTATATGTAATGTCATGCCACGAAAATGATGTGGTAAAAAATTGGCCTATTTGACGAAAGTTTGGACACACACCCCTCACAAACAGGGGCAACTCACTAGAAGGCTCACGGTTCCGAGATGGAACAATGCATGTTTGATGACGAATGGCAGATAGCTTCCTCTTACGGTCTTCAATTTTTTTCTATGTTTAACGTGCACTAATACAACTGTCATGTGAAAATTTGGAAAATTTCAGGGGTCATTTGACCTTCTAAATACATTTAAGTCATTTTCTAGACATTTAATGACCATAATTCAAATTTGAACTACAACTACATGCAAGGGCTAACCATAACGGTTTGAAAAATCATATTTGTGTACTTATGTGCGACTTAATTCCATGTGCAGTAAATTAGAATGAATTTTCAAATATATTGGTCTCACAACATGGACACATGCATGGAGTGCCATGGTATTTTAATTCCAAAAAAAAAAACATGTTGAGTAAAACATGAAACCTTGCTTATTGTAATGTCATGCCACCAAGATGATGTGGTAAAAAAAGTGACCCGTTTGACAAAAGTTTGAACACACACCCCTCACAAACCGGATCAACTCAGTAGAAGGCTGATGGTTCCGATTGGGAACAATGCATGTTTGATGACGAACGGGAGATAGCTTCCTCTTATGGCCTTCAAATTTTTTCTATGTTTAATGTGCACTAATACAACTGTCATGTGAAAATTGGGAAAATTTCAGGGGTCATTTGACCTTCTAAAGACATTTAAGTGATTTTCTAGCCATTTAATGACCGTAATTCAAATTTGAACTACATCTACATGCAACAGCTAAGCATAACGGCTTGAAAAATCATATTTTTGTTTATTTGTGTGCGAGTTAATTCCATGTGAAGTAAATTAGAAGGAACTTTCAAACATATTGAACTCACGATATGGACACATGCATGGAATGCCATGGCATTTTAATTCCAAAAAATTAAAAAATGACCAAAAAACATGAAACCTTGCTTGATGTAATGTCATGCCACCAAAATGATGTGGTAAAAAAAGGCCTGTTTGACGGAAGTTTGGACACACACCCATCACAAAACTGGAGCAACTCACTAGAAGGCTCGTGGTTACGAGAGGGAACAATGCATGTTTGGTGACGAACGGGAGATAGCTTCCTCTTACGGCCTTCAAATTTTTTCTATGTTTAACATGCACTAATACAACTGTCATGTGAAAATTTTGAAAATTTCAGGGGTCATTTGACCTTTTAAAGACATTTAAGTGATTTTCTAGCCATTTAATGAACGTAATTCAAATTTGAACTACATCTACATGCAACGGCTAACCATAACGGTTCGAAAAATCATATTTGTGTACTTTTGTGCAAGTTAATTCCATGTGCAGTAAATTAGAAGGAATTTTCAAACATATTGGTCTCACGGCATGGACACGTGCATGGAGTGCCATGGCATTTTAATACCAAAAAATAAAAAAAATGATCAAGAAAACATGAAACCTTGCTTGATGTAATGTCATGCCACGAAGATGATGTGGTAAAAAATTTGGCATGTTTGATGAAAGTTTGCACACACACCCCTCATAAACCGGAGGAACTCACTAGAAGGCTGGTGGTTCCGAGAGGGAGCCATGCATGTTTGATGATGAACGGAGATAGCTTCCTCTTACGGGCATCAAATTTTTTCGACGTTTAACATGCACTAATACAACTGTCATGTGAAAATTTGGAAAATTTCAGGGGTCATTTGACCTTTTAAAGACATTTAAGTGATTTTCTAGCCGTTTAATGAACGTAATTCAAATTTCAACTACATCTACATGCAATGGCTAACCATAACGGTTCGAAAAATCATATTTGTGTACTTTTGTGCGAGTTAATTCCATGTGCTGTAAATTAGGAGGAATTTTCAAACATATTGGTCTCACGACATGGACACGTGCATGGAGTGCCATGGCATTTTAATACCAAAAAATTAAAAAATGATTAATAAAACATGAATCCTTGCTTGATGTAATGTCATGCTGCGAAGATGATGTGGTAAAAAAACTGGCATATTTGACAAAAGTTTGGACACAGACCCCTCACAAATCGGGGCAACTCACTAGAAGGCTCGTGGTTCCGAGAGGGAACAATGCATGTTTGATGACGAACGGGAGATAGCTTCCTCTTACGGCCTTCAAATTTTTTCTACGTTTAACATGCACTAATAGAACTGTCATGTGAAAATTTGGAAAATTTCAGGGGTCATTTGACCTTTTCATTTAAGTGATTTTCTAGCCATTTAATGAACGTAATTAAAATTTGAACTACATCTACATGCAACGGCTAACCATAACGGTTCGAAAAATCATATTTGTGTACTTTTGTGTGAGTGAATTCCATGTGCAGTAAATTAGAAGGAATTTTCAAACATATTGGCCTCACGGCATGGACACGTGCATGGAGTGCCATGGCATTTTAATACCAAAAAATTAAAAAATGATCAATAAAACATGAAACCTTGATGGATGTAATGTCATGCCACGAACATGATGTGGTAAAAAAATTGGCATTTTTGACGAAAGTTTGCACACACACCCCTCACAAACTGGAGCAACTCACTAGAAGGCTCGTGGTTCCGAGAGGGAACAATGCATGTTTGATGACGAACGGGAGATAGCTTCCTTTTACAGCCTTCAAATTTTTCTACGTTTACCGTGAACTGATAAAACTGCCATGTGAAAAATTAGAAAATTTCGGGGGTCATTTGACCTTTTAAAGACATCTAAGTGATTTTCTAGCCATTTAATGAACGTAATTAAAATTTGAACTACATCTACATGCAACGGCTAACCATAACGGTTCGAAAAATCATATTTGTGTACTTTTGTGCGAGTTAATTCCATGTGCAGTAAATTAGAAGGAATTTTCAAACATATTGGGTTCACGCCATGGACACGTGCATGGACTGCCATGGCATTTTAATTCCAAAAAATTAAAAAATGATCAAAAAACATGAAACCTTGCTTGATGTAATGTTATGCCACCAAGATGATGTGGTAAAAAAATTGGCATGTTTGACGAAAGTTTTCACACACACCCCTCACAAACCGGAGCAACTCACTAGAAGGCTCGTGGTTCCGAGAGGGAACCATGCATGTTTGATGACGAACGGGAGATAACTTCCTCTCGCGGCCTTCAAATTGTTTCTATGTTTAACGTGCACTAATACAACTGTCATGTGAAAATTTGGAAAATTTCAGGGGTCATTTGACATTTTAAAGACATTTTAGTGATTTTCTAGCCATTTAATGACCGTAATTCAAATTTGAACTACATCTACATGACACGGCTAACCATAACTGTTTGAAAAATCATATTTTTATGTACTTGTGTGCGAGTTAATTCCATGTGCAGTAAATTAGAAGGAATTTTCAAACATATTGGCCTCACGGCATGGACACATGCATGGAGTGCCATGGCATTTTAATACCAAAAAAAATAAAAAATGATCAAGAAAACATGAAACCTTGCTTGATGTAATGTCATGCCACGAAGATGATGTGGTAAAAAATTTGGCATGTTTGATGAAAGTTTGCACACACACCCCTCACAAACCGGAGCAACTCACTAGAAGGCTCGTCGTTCCGAGAGGGAACCATGCATGTTTGATGATGAACGGGAGATAGCTTCCTCTTACGGCCTTCAAATTTTTTCTATGTTTAACATGCACTAATACAACTGTCATGTGAAAATTTGGAAAATTTCAGGGTCATTTGACCTTTTAAAGACATTTAAGTGATTTTCTAGCCGTTTAATGAACGTAATTCAAATTTGAACTACATCTACATGCAACGGCTAACCATAACGGTTCAAAAAATCATATTTGTGTACTTTGTGCGAGTTAATTCCATGTGCAGTAAATTAGAAGGAATTTTCAAACATATTGGTCTCACGGCCTGGACACGTGCATGGAGTGCCATGGCATTTTAATACAAAAAAATTAAAAAATGACCAATAAAACATGAAACCTTGCTTGATGTAATGTCATGCCACGAAGATGATGTGGTAAAAAAATTGGCATGTTTGACGAAAGTTTGCACACACACCCCTCACAAACCGGAGCAACTCACTAGAAGGCTCGTGGTTCCGAGAGGGAACAATGCATGTTTGATGACGAACGGGAGATAGCTTCCTCTGACGGCCTTCAAATTTTTTCTACGCTTAACATGCACTAATACAACTGTCATGTGAAAATTTGGAAAATTTCAGGGGTCAGTTGACCTTTTAAAGACATTTAAGTGATTTTCTAGCCATTTAATGAACGTAATTCAAATTTGAACTACATCTATATGCAACGGCTAACCATAACGGTTCGAAAAATCATATTTGTGTACTTTTGTGTGAGTTAATTCCATGTGCAGTAAATTAGAAGGAATTTTCAAACATATTGGCCTCACGGCATGGACACGTGCATGGAGTGCCATGGCATTTTAATACCAAGAAATTAAAAAATGATCAGTAAAACATGAAACATTGCTTGATGTAATGTCATGCCACGAAGATGATGTGGTAAAAAATTTGGCATGTTTGATGAAAGTTTGCACACACACCCCTCACAAACCGGAGCAACTCACTAGAAGGCTCGTGGTTCCGAGAGGGAACCATGCATGTTTGATGACGAACGGGAGATAGCTTCCTCTTACGACCTTCAAATTTTTTCTACGTTTAACATGCACTAATACAACTGTCATGTGAAAAATTAGAAAATTTCAGGGGTCATTTGACCTTTTAAAGACATTTAAGTGATTTTCTAGCCGTTTAATGAACGTAATTCAAATTTGAACTACATCTACATGCAACGGCTAACCATAACGGTTCAAAAAATCATATTTGTGTACTTTTGTGCGAGTTAATTCCATGTGCAGTAAATTAGAAGGAATTTTCAAACATATTGGTCTCACGGCCTGGACACGTGCATGGAGTGCCATGGCATTTTAATTCCAAAAATTAAAAAATGATCAAAAAACATGAAACCTTGCTTGATGTAATGTCATGCCACCAAAATGATGTGGTAAAAAAAGGCATGTTTGTCGGAAGTTTGGACACACACCCGTCACAAAACTGGAGCAACTCACTAGAAGGCTCGTGGTTCCGAGAGGGAACAATGCATGTTCGATGACGAACGGGAGATAGCTTCATCTTACGGCCTTCCAATTATTTCTACGTTTAACATGCACTAATACAACTGTCATGTGAAAATTTGGAAAATTTCAGGGGTCATTTGACCTTTTAAAGACATTTAAGTGATTTTCTAGCCATTTAATGAACGTAATTAAAATTCGAACTACATCTACATGCAACGGCTAACCATAACGGTTCGAAAAATCATATTTGTGTACTTTTGTGCGAGTTAATTCCATGTGAAGTAAATTAGAAGGAATTTTCAAACATATTGGTCTCAGGGCATGGACACATGCATGGAGTGCCATGGCATTTTAATACCAAGAAATTAAAAAATGATCAGTAAAACATGAAACATTGCTTGATGTAATGTCATGCCACGAAGATGATGTGGTAAAAAAATTGGCATGTTTGATGAAAGTTTGCACACACACCCCTAACAAACCGGAGCAACTCACTAGAAGGCTCGTGGTTCCGAGAGGGAACAATGCATGTTCGATGACGAACGGGAGATAGCTTCCTCTTACGGCCTTCCAATTATTTCTACGTTTAACATGCACTAATACAACTGTCATGTGAAAATTTGGAAAATTTCAGGGGTCATTTGACCTTTTAAAGACATTTAAGTGATTTTCTAGCCATTTAATGAACGTAATTAAAATTTGAACTACATCTACATGCAACGGCTAACCATAACGGTTCGAAAAATCATATTTGTGTACTTTTGTGCGAGTTAATTCCATGTGCAGTAAATTAGAAGGAATTTTCAAACATATTGGTCTCACGGCATGGACACGTGCATGGAGTGCCATGGCATTTTAATACCAAAAAATTAAAAAATGATCAATAAAACATGAAACCTTGCTTGATGTAATGTCATGCCACGAAGATGATGTGGTAAAAAAATTGGCATGTTTGACGAAAGTTTGCACACACGCCCCTCACAAACCGAAGCAACTCACTAGAAGGCTCGTGGTTCTGAGAGGGAACCATGCATGTTTGATGACGAACGGGAGATAACTTCCTCTTGCGGCCTTCAAATTGTTTCTATGTTTAACGTGCACTAATACAAATGTCATGTGAAAATTTCGTAAATTTCACGGGTCATTTGACCTTTTAAATACATTTTAGAGATTTTCTAGAAATTTAATGACCGTAATTCAAATTTGAACTACATCTACATGACACGGCTAACCATAACTGTTTGAAAAATCATATTTTTATGTACTTGGGTGCGAGTTAATTCCATGTGCAGTAAATTACAAGGAATTTTCAAACATATTGGCCTCACGGCATGGACACATGCATCGAGTGCCATGGCATTTTAATACCAAAAAACTAAAAAATGATCAATAAAACATGAAACCTTGCTTGATGTAATGTCATGTCACGAAGATGATGTGGTAAAAAAATTGGCATGTTTGACGAAAGTTTGCACACACACCCCTCACAAACCGGAGCAACTCACTAGAAGGCTCGTGGTTCCGAGAGGGAACCATGCATGTTTGATGACGAACGGGAGAGAGCTTCCTCTTACGGCCTTCAAATTTTTTCTACGTTTAACATGCACTAATACAACTGTCATGTGAAAATTTGGAAAATTTGAGGGGTCATTTAACCTTTTAAAGACATTTAAGTGATTTTCTAGCCATTTAATGAACGTAATTCAAATTTTAACTACATCTACATGCAACGGCTAACCGTAACGATTCGAAAAAATCATATTTGTGTTCTTATGTGCGAGTTAATTCCATGTGCAGTAAATTAGAAGTAATTTTCAAACATATTGGTCTCACGGCATGGACACGTGCATGGAGTGCCATGGCATTTTAATACCAAAAAATTAAAAAATGATCAATAAAACATGAAACCTTGCTTGATGTAATGTCATGCCACGATGATGATGTGGTAAAAAAATTGGCATGTTTGACGAAAGTTTGCACACACACTCCTCACAAACAGGAGCAACTCACTAGAAGGCTTGTGGTTCCGAGAGGGAACCATGCATGTTTGATGACGAACGGAAGATAACTTCCTTTTGCGGCCTTCAAATTGTTTCTATGTTTAAGGTGCACTAATACAACTGTCATGTGAAAATTTGGAAAATTTCAGGGGTCATTTGACCTTTAAAGACATTTTAGTGATTTTCTAGCCATTTAACGACCGTATTCAAATTTGAACTACATCTACATGACACGGCTAACCATAACTGTTTGAAAAATCATATTTTTATGTACTTGTGTGCGAGTTAATTCCATGTGCAGTAAATTAGAAGAAATTTTCAAACATATTGGCCTCACGGCATGGACACATGCATGGAGTGCCATGGCATTTTAATACCAAAAAATAAAAAAAAATAAAAAAATGAAACCTTGCTTAATGTAATGTCATGCCACGAAAATGATGTGGTAAAAAATTCACCTGTTTGACGAAAGTTTGGACACACACCCCTCACAAACCGGAGCAAGTCACTAGAAGGCTCGCGGTTCCGAGCGGAACAATGCATGTTTGATGACGAAAGGCAGATAGCTTCCTCTTATGGTCTTCAATTTTTTATATGTTTAACGTGCACTAATACAACTGTCATGTGAAAATTTGGAAAATTTCAGGGGTCATTTGACCTTTTAAAGACATTTAAGTCATTTTCTAGGCATTTAATGACTGTAATTCGAATTTGAACTACAACTACATGCAAGGGCTAACCATAACGGTTTGAAAAAAAATCATATTAGTGTACTTATGTGCGAGTTAATTCCATGTGAAGTAAATTAGAACGAATTTTCAAACATATTGGTCTCACGGCACGGACACACAGAACGAGATTTTCTTTGATTGCCGTTATAGGAAGTGAGCAAGCAAGCTAGACACGAAAACTCAGGATAGACGCGCTGCTCTTCTAGGAGTGCCATGGCATTTTAATTCCAAAAAAATAAAAAATGATGAGTAAAACATGAAAACTTGCTTGATGTAATGTCATGCCACCAAGATGATGTGGTAAAAAAAGTGGCTTATTTGACGAAAGTATGGACACACACCCCTCACAAAACTAGGGCAACTCACGAGAAGGCTCGTGGTTCCGAGAGGGAACAATACATATTTGATGACGAACGGGAGATAGCTTCTTCTTACGGCCTTCAAATTGTTTCTACATTTAACGTGCACTAATACAACTGTCATGTGAAAATTTGGAAAATTCCAGGGGTCATTTGACCTTTTAAAGACATTTAAGTGATTTTCTAGCCATTTAATGACCGTAATTCAAATTTGAACTACATCTACATGCAACGGCTAACCATAACGGTTCGAAAATTCATATTTTTGTGTATTTGTGTGCGAGTTAATTCCTTGTGAAGTAAATTAGAAGGAACTTTCAAACATATTGGCCTCACGGCATGGACACATGCATGGAGTGCCATGGCATTTTAATTCCAAAAGGAAAATAAATGATCAAAAAACATGAAACCTTGCTTGATGTAATGTCATGCCACCAAGATGATGTCGTAAAAAAGGCATGTTTGATGGAAGTTTGGACACACACCCCTCACAAAACTAGAGCAACTCACTAGAAGGCTCGTGGTTCCAAGAGCGAACAATGCATGTTTGATGACGAACGGAAGATAACTTCTTCTTACGGCATTCAAAAATTTTCTATGTTTAACGTGCACTAATAAACTGTCATGTGAAAATTTGGAAAATTTCAGCAGTCATTTGACCTTTTAAAGAGATTTAAGTGATTTTCTAGCCATTTAATGACCGTAATTCAAATTTGAACTACATCTACATGCAACGGCTAACCATAACGTTTTGAAAAATCATATTTTTGTACTTGTGTGTGAGTTAGTTCCATGTGCAGTAAATTAGAAGGAATTTTCAAACATATTGGCCTCACTTCATGGACACATGCATGGAGTGCCATGGCATTTTAATACCAAAAAATTGATAAATGATCAGAAAAACATGAACCCTTGCTTGATGTAATGTCATGCCATGAAAATGATGTGGTAAAAAAATTTCATGTTTGACGAAAGTTTGGACACACACCCCTCACAAACTGGAGCAACTCACTAGAAGGCTCGCGGTTCCGAGGGGAACAATGCATGTTTGATGACGAAAGGCAAATAACTTCCTCTTACGGTCTTCAATTTTTTATATGTTTAACGTGCACTAATACAACTTTCATGTGAAAATTTGAAAAATTTCAGGGGTCATTTGACCTTTTAAAGACATTTAAGTCATTTTCTAGCCATTTAATGACTGTAATTCAAATTTGAACTACAACTACATGCAAGGGCTAACCATAACGGTTTGAAAAAAAAATCATATTTGTGTACTTATGTGCGAGTTAATTCCATGTGAAGTAAATTAGAACGAATTTTCAAACATATTGGTCTCACGGCATGGACACATGCATGGAGTGCGATGGCATTCTAATTCCAAAAAAATAAAAAATGATGAGTAAAACATGAAAACTTGCTTGATGTAATGTCATGCCACCAAGATGATGTCGTAAAAAAAGTGGCTTATTTGACGAAAGTTTGGACACACACCCCTCACAAAACTGGAGCAACTCACGAGAAGGCTCGTGGTTCCGAGACGGAACAATACATATTTGATGACGAACGGGAGATAGCTTCTTCTTACGGCCTTCAAATTTTCTCTACATTTAACATGCACTAATACAACTGTCATGTGAAAATTTGGAAAATTTCAGGGGTCATTTGACCTTTTAAAGACATTTAAGTGATTTTCTAGCCATTTAATGACCGTAATTCAAATTTGAACTACATCTACATGCAACGGCTAACCATAACGGTTTGAAAATTCATATTTTTGTGTATTTATGTGCGAGTTAATTCCTTGTGAAGTAAATTAGAAGGAACTTTCAAACATATTGGCCTCACGGCATGGACACATGCATGGAGTGCCGTGGCATTTTAATTCCAAAAGGATAAAAAATGATCAAAAAACATGAAACCTTGCTTGATGTAATGTCATGCCACCAAGATGATGTCGTAAAAAAGGCATGTTTGACGGAAGTTTGGACACACACCCCTCACAAAACTAGAGCAACTCACTAGAAGGCTCGTGGTTCCAAGAGCGAACAATGCATGTTTGATGACGAACGGGAGATAACTTCTTCTTACGGCATTCAAATTTTTTCTATGTTTAACGTGCACTAATAAAACTGCCATGTGAAAATTTGGAAAATTTCAGCGGTCATTTGACCTTTTAAAGAGATTTAAGTGATTTTCTAGCCATTTAATGACCGTAATTCAAATTTGAACTACACCTACATGCAACGGCTAACCATAACGGTTTGAAAAACCATATTTTTGTACTTGTGTGTGAGTTAGTTCCATGTGCAGTAAATTAGAAGGAATTTTCAAACATATTGGCCTCACTTCATGGACACATGCATGGAGTGCCATGGCATTTTAATACCAAAAAATTGAAAAATGATCAGAAATCCATGAACCCTTGCTTGATGTAATGTCATGGCACGAAAATGATGTGGTAAAAATTTCCATGTTTGACGAAAGTTTGGACACACACCCCTCACAAACCGGAGCAACTCACTAGAAGGCTCGCGGTTCCGAGGGGAACAATGCATGTTTGATGATGAAAGGCAGATAGCTTCCTCTTACGGTCTTCAATTTTTTTATATGTTTAACGTGCACTAATACAACTGTCATGTGAAAATTTGGAAAATTTCAGGGGTCATTTGACCTTTTAAAGACATTTAAGTCATTTTCTAGCCATTTAATGACTGTAATTCAAATTTGAACTACAACTACATGCAAGGGCTAACCATAACGGTTTGAAAAAAAATCATATTTGTGTACTTATGTGCGAGTTAATTCCATGTGAAGTAAATTAGAACGAATTTTCAAACATATTGGTCTCACGGCATGGACACATGCATGGAGTGCCATGGCATTTTAATTCCAAAAAAATAAAAAATGATGAGTAAAACATGAAAACTTGCTTGATCTAATGTCATGCCACCAAGATGATGTCGTAAAAAAAGTGGCTTATTTGACGAAAGTTTGGACACACACCCCTCACAAAACTGGAGCAACTCACGAGAAGGCTCGTGGTTCCGAGAGGGAACAATACATATTTGATGACGAACGGGAGATAGCTTCTTCTTACGGCCTTCATATTGTTTCTACATTTAACGTGCACTAATACAACTGTCATGTGAGGGGTCATTTGACCTTTTAAAGACATTTAAGTGATTTTCTAGCCATTTAATGACCGTAATTCAAATTTGAACTACATCTACATGCAACGGCTAACCATAACGGTTTGAAAATTCATATTTTTGTGTATTTGTGTGCGAGTTAATTCTTTGTGAAGTAAATTAGAAGGAACTTTCAAACATATTGGCCTCACGGCATGGACACATGCATGAAGTGCCATGGCATTTTAATTCCAAAAGGATAAAAAATGATCAAAAAACATGAAACCTTGCTTGATGTAATGTCATGCCACCAAGATGATGTCGTAAAAAAGGCATGTTTGACGGAAGTTTGGACACACACCCCTCACAAAACTAGAGCAACTCACTAGAAGGCTCGTGGTTCCAAGAGCGAACAATGCATGTTTGATGACGAACGGGAGATAACTTCTTCTTACGGCATTCAAATTTTTTCTATGTTTAACGTGCACTAATAAAACTGTCATGTGAAAATTTGGAAAATTTCAGCGGTCATTTGACCTTTTAAAGAGATTTAAGTGATTTTCTAGCCATTTAATGACCATAATTCAAATTTGAACTACATCTACATGCAACGGCTAACCATAACGGTTTGAAAAATCATATTTTTGTACTTGTGTGTGAGTTAGTTCCATGTGCAGTAAATTAGAAGGAATTCTCAAACATATTGGCCTCACTTCATGGACACATGCATGGAGTGCAATGGCATTTTAATACCAAAAAATTGAAAAATGATCAGAAAAACATGAACCCTTGCTTGATGTAATGTCATGCCACGAAAATGATGTGGTAAATTTTTTTCATGTTTGACGAAAGTTTGGACACACACCCCTCACAAACCGGAGCAACTCACTAGAAGGCTCGCGGTTCCGAGGGGAACAATGCATGTTTGATGATGAAAGGCAGATAGCTTCCTCTTATGGTCTTCAATTTTCTATATGTTTAACGTGCACTAATACAACTGTCATGTGAAAATTTGGAAAATTTCAGGGGTCATTTGACCTTTTAAAGACATTTAAGTCATTGTCTAGCCATTTAATGACTGTAACTCAAATTTGAACTACAACTACATGCAAGGGCTAACCATAACGGTTTGAAAAAAATCATATTTGTGTACTTATGTGCGAGTTAATTCCATGTGAAGTAAATTAGAACGGATTTTCAAACATATTGGTCTCACGGCATGGACACATGCATGGAGTGCCATGGCATTTTAATTCCAAAAAAATAAAAAATGATGAGTAAAACATGAAAACTTGCTTGATGTAATGTCATGCCACCAAGATGATGTCGTAAAAAAGTGGCTTATTTGACAAAAGTTTGGACACACACCCCTCACAAAACTGGAGCAACTCACGAGAAGGCTCGTGGTTCCGAGAGGGAACAATACATATTTGATGACGAACGGGAGATAGCTTCTTCTTACGGCCTTCATATTGTTTCTACATTTAACGTGCACTAATACAACTGTCATGTGAAAATTTGGAAAATTCCAGGGGTCATTTGACCTTTTAAAGACATTTAAGTGATTTTCTAGCCATTTAATGACCGTAATTCAAATTTGAACTACATCTACATGCAACGGCTAACCATAACGGTTTGAAAATTCATATTTTTGTGTATTTGTGTGCGAGTTAATTCCTTGTGAAGTAAATTAGAAGGAACTTTCAAACATATTGGCCTCACGGCATGGACACATGCATGGAGTGCCATGGCATTTTAATTCCAAAAGGATAAAAAATGATCAAAAAACATGAAACCTTGCTTGATGTAATGTCATGCCACCAAGATGATGTCGTAAAAAAGGCATGTTTGACGGAAGTTTGGACACACACCCCTCACAAAACTAGAGCAACTCACTAGAAGGCTCGTGGTTCCAAGAGCGAACAATGCATGTTTGATGACGAACGGGAGATAACTTCTTCTTACGGCATTCAAATTTTTCTATGTTTAACGTGCACTAATAAAACTGTCATGTGAAAATTTGGAAAATTTCAGCGGTCATTTGACCTTTTAAAGAGATTTAAGTGATTTTCTAGCCATTTAATGACCGTAATTCAAATTTGAACTACATCTACATGCAACGGCTAACCATAACGGTTTGAAAAATCATATTTTTGTACTTGTGTGTGAGTTAGTTCCATGTGCAGTAAATTAGAAGGAATTCTCAAACATATTGGCCTCACTTCATGGACACATGCATGGAGTGCCATGGCATTTTAATACCAAAAAATTGAAAAATGATCAGAAAAACATGAACCCTTGCTTGATGTAATGTCATGCCACGAAAATGATGTGGTAAAAATTTTTCATGTTTGACGAAAGTTTGGACACACACCCCTCACAAACCGGAGCAACTCACTAGAAGGCTCGCGGTTCCGAGGGGAACAATGCATGTTTGATCATGAAAGGCAGATAGCTTCCCCTTACGGTCTTCAATTTTTATATGTTTAACGTGCACTAATACAACTGTCATGTGAAAATTTGGAAAATTTCAGGGGTCATTTAACCTTTTAAAGACATTTAAGTCATTTTCTAGCCATTTAATGACTGTAATTCAAATTTGAACTACAACTACATGCAAGGGCTAACCATAACGGTATGAAAAAAAATCATATTTGTGTACTTATGTGCGAGTTAATTCCATGTGAAGTAAATTAGAACGAATTTTCAAACATATTGGTCTCACGGCATGGACACATGCATGGAGTGCCATGGCATTTTAATTCCAAAAAAATAAAAAATGATGAGTAAAACATGAAAACTTGCTTGATGTAATGTCATGCCACCAAGATCATGTCGTAAAAAAAGTGGCTTATTTGACGAAAGTTTGGACACACACCCCTCACAAAACTGGAGCAACTCACGAGAAGGCTCGTGGTTCCGAGAGGGAACAATACATATTTTATGACGAACGGGAGATATCTTCTTCTTACGGCCTTCAAATTGTTTCTACATTTAACGTGCACTAATACAACTGTCATGTGAAAATTTGGAAAATTCCAGGGGTCATTTGACCTTTTAAAGACATTTAAGTGATTTTCTTGCCATTTAATGACCGTAATTCAAATTTGAACTACATCTACAAGCAACGACTAACCATAACGGTTTGAAAATTCATATTTTTGTGCATTTGTGTGCGAGTTAATTCCTTGTGAAGTAAATTAGAAGGAACTTTCAAACATATTGGCCTCACGGCATGGACACATGCATGGAGTGCCATGGCATTTTAATTCCAAAAGGATAAAAAATGATCAAAAAACATGAAACCTTGCTTGATGTAATGTCATGCCACCAAGATGATGTCGTAAAAAAGGCATGTTTGACGGAAGTTTGGACACACACCCCTCACAAAACTAGAGCAACTCACTAGAAGGCTCGTGGTTCCAAGAGCGAACAATGCATGTTTGATGACGAACGGGAGATAACTTCTTCTTACGGCATTCAAATTTTTTCTATGTTAACGTGCACTAATAAAACTGTCATGTGAAAATTTGGAAAATTTCAGCGGTCATTTGACCTTTTAAAGAGATTTAAGTGATTTTCTAGCCATTTAATGACCGTAATTCAAATTTGAACTACATCTACATGCAACGGCTAACCATAACGGTTTGAAAAATCATATTTTTATACTTGTGTGTGAGTTAGTTCCATGTGCAGTAAATTAGAAGGAATTTTCAAACATATTGGCCTCACTTCATGGACGCATGCATGGAGTGCCATGGCATTTTAATACCAAAAAATTGAAAAATGATCAGAAAAACATGAACCCTTGCTTGATGTAATGTCATGCCACGAAAATGATGTGGTAAAATATTTTCATGTTTGACGAAAGTTTGGACACACACCCCTCACAAACCGGAGCAACTCACTAGAAGGCTCGCGGTTCCGAGGGGAACAATGCATGTTTGATGACGAAAGGCAAATAACTTCCTCTTACGGTCTTCAATTTTTTATATGTTTAACGTGCACTAATACAACTTTCATGTGAAAATTTGGAAAATTTCAGGGGTCATTTGACCTTTTAAAGACACTTAAGTCATTTTCTAGCCATTTAATGACTGTAATTCAAATTTGAACTACAACTACATGCAAGGGCTAACCATAACGGTTTGAAAAAAATCATATTTGTGTACTTATGTGCGAGTTAATTCCATGTGAAGTAAATTAGAACGAATTTTCAAACATATTGGTCTCAGGGCATGGACAAATGCATGGAGTGCCATGGCATTTTAATTCCAAAAAAATAAAAAATGATGAGTAAAACATGAAAACTTGCTTGATGTAATGTCATGCCACCAAGATGATGTCGTAAAAAAAGTGGCTTATTTGACGAAAGTTTGGACACACACCCCTCAAAAAACCGGAGCAACTCACGAGAAGGCTCGTGGTTCCGAGAGGGAACAATACATATTTGATGACGAACAGGAGATATCTTCTTCTTACGGCCTTCAAATTGTTTCTACATTTAACGTGCACTAATACAACTGTCATGTGAAAATTTGGAAAATTCCAGGGGTCATTTGACCTTTTAAAGACATTTAAGTGATTTTCTAGCCATTTAATGACCGTAATTCAAATTTGAACTACATCTACATGCAACGGCTAACCATAACGGTTTGAAAATTCATATTTTTGTGCATTTGTGTGCGAGTTAATTCCTTGTGAAGTAAATAAGAAGGAACTTTCAAACATATTGGCCTCACGGCATGGACACATGCATGGAATGCCATGGAATTTAATTCCAAAAAGATTACAAATGATCAAAAAACATGAAACCTTGCTTGATATAATGTCACGCCACCAAGATGATGTCGTAAAAAAAGGCCTGTTTGACGGAAGTTTGGACACACACCCCTCACAAAACTAGAGCAACTCACTAGAAGGCTCGTGGTTCCAAGAGGGAACAATGCATGTTTGATGACGAATGGGAGATAGCTTCTTCTTACGGTATTCAAATTTTTTCTATGTTTAACGTGCACTAATAAAACTGTCATGTGAAAATTTGGAAAATTTCAGCGGTCATTTGACCTTTTAAAGAGATTTAAGTGATTTTCTAGCCATTTAATGACCGTAATTCCAATTTGAACTACATCTACATGCAACGGCTAACCACAACGGTTTGAAAAAACATATTTGTGTACTTGTGTGCGAGTTAAATCCATGTGCAGTAAATTAGAAGGAATTTTCAAACATATTGGCCTCACTTCATGGACACATGCATGGAGTGCCATGGCATTTTAATACCAAAAAATTAAAAAATGATCAGAAAAACATGAAACCTTTCTTAATGTAATGTCATGCCACGAAAATGATGTGGTAAAAAATTGACCTGTTTGACGAAAGTTTGTACACACACCCCTCACAAACCGGAGCAACTCACTAGAAGGCTCGCGGTTCCGAGGGGAACAATGCATGTTTGATGACGAATGGCAGATAGCTTCCTTTACGGTCTTCAATTTTTTTATATGTTTAACGTGCACTAATATAACTGTCATGTGAAAATTTGGAAAATTCCAGGGGTCATTTGACCTTTTAAAGACATTTAAGTGATTTTCTAGCCATTTAATGATCGTAATTCAAATTTGAACTACATCTACATGCAACGGCTAACCATAACGGTTTGAAAATTCATATTTTTGTGTATTTGTGTGCGAGTTAATTCCATTAGAAGTAAATTAGAAGGAACTTTCAAACATATTGCCCTCACTGCATGGACACATGCATGGAGTGCCATGGCATTTTAATTCCAAAATGATAAAAAATGATCAAAAAGAATGAAACCTTGCTTGATGTAATGTCATGCCACCAAGATGATGTCATAAAAAAAGGCCTGTTTCACGAAAGATTGGACACACACCCCTCACAAAACTAGAGCAACTCACTAGAAGGCTCGTGGTTCCAAGAGGGAACAATGCATGTTTGATGACGAATGGGAGATAGTTTCTTCTTACGGCCTTCAAATTTTTCTACGTGTAACATGCACTAATAAAACTGTCATGTGAAAATTTGGAAAATTTCAGCGGTCATTTGACCTTTTAAAGAGATTTAAGTGATTTTCTAGCCATTTAATGTCCGTAATTCAAATTTGAACTACATCTACATGCATCGGCTAACCATAACGGTTTGAAAAAATCATGTTTGTGTACTTGTGTGCGAGTTAATTCCATGTCCAGTAAATTAGAAGGAATGTTCAAACATATTGGCCTCACTTCATGGACACATGCATGGAGTGCCATGGCATTTTAATACCAAAAAATTAAAAAATGATCGGAAAAACATGAAACCTTGCTTGATGTAATGTCATGCCACGAAAATGATGTGGTAAATTTTTTTCCTGTTTGACGAATGTTTGGACACACACCCCTCACAAACCAGAGCAACTCACTAGAAGGCTCGTGGTTCCGAGAGGGAATAATGCATGTTTATGACGAATGGCAGATAGCTTCCTCTTACGGTCTTCAATTTTTTCCATGTTTAACGTGCACTAATACAACTGTCATGTGAAAATTTGGAAAATTTCAGGGGTCATTTGACCTTTTAAAGACATTTAAGTAATTTTCTAGCCATTTAATGACCGTAATTCAAATTTGAACTTCAACTACATGCAAGGGCTAACCATAACGGTTTGAAAAATGATATTAGTGTACTTATGTGTGAGTTAATTCCGTGTGCAGTAAATTAGAAGGAATTTTCAAGCATATTGGTGTCACGGCGTGGACACATGCATGGAGTGCCATGGCATTTTAATTCAAAAAATTAAAAAATGATTAGTAAAACATGAAACCTTGCTTGATGTAATGTCATGCCACCAAGATGATGTGGCAAAAAAGTGGCATGTTTGACGAAAGTTTGAACACACACCCCTCACAAACCGGAGCAACTCAGTAGAACGCTCATTGTTCCGATAGGGAACAATGCATGTTTGATGACGAAAGGGAGATGGCTTTCTATTACGGCCTTCAAATTTTGCTACGTCTAACGTGGACTAATACAACTTCCATGTGAAATTTTGGATAATTTCAGGGGTCATTTCACCTTTTAAAGATATTTAAGTGATTTTGTACCATTTAATGACCGTAATTCAAATTTGAACTACTACATGCAACGGCTAACCATAACGGTTTAAAAAATCGTGTTTTTGTGTACTTGTGTGCAAGTTAATTCCATGTGTAGTAAATTAGAAGGAATTTTCAAACATATTGGTCTCAGAGCATTGACACATGCATGGAGTGCCGTGGCATTTTAATTCCAAATAACTAAAAAATGATCAGAAAAACATGAAACCTTGCTTTATGTAATGTCATGCCACCAAGATGATGTGGTAAAATCAAGGCCTGTTTAACGAAAATTTGGACACACACCCCTCACAAAACTAGAGCAACTCACTAGAAGGCTCGTGGTTCCGAGAGGGAACAATGTATGTTTGAGTACGAACGGGAGATAACTTCCTCTTACGGCCTTCAAATTTTTTTCTACGTTTAAAGTGCACTGATACAATTTTCATGTGAAAATTTGGAAAATTTCAGGGGTCATTTGACCTTTTAAAGACATTTAAGTCATTTTCTAGCCATTTAATTACTGTAATTCAAATTTGCACTACATCTACATGCAAGGGCTAACCATAACGGTTTGAAAAATGATATTAGTGTACTTATGTGTGAGTTAATTTCGTGTGCAGTAAATTAGAAGGAATTTTCAAGCATATTGGTGTCACGGCGTGGACACATGCATGGAGTGCCATGGCATTTTAATTCAAAAAATTGAAAAATGATTAGTAAAACATGAAACCTTGCTTGATGTAATGTCATGCCACCAAGATGATGTGGCAAAAAAGTGGCATGTTTGACGAAAGTTTGAACACACACCCCTCACAAACCGGAGCAACTCAGTAGAACGCTTATTGTTCCGATAGGGAACAATGCATGTGTGATGACGAAAGGGAGATGGCTTCCTATTACGGCCTTCAAATTTTTCTACGACTAACGTGGACTAATACAACTTCCATGTGAAATTTTGGATAATTTCAGGGGTCATTTAACCTTTTAAAGATATTTAAGTGATTTTGTACCATTTAATGACCGTAATTCAAATTTGAACTACTACATGCAACGGCTAACCATAACGGTTTAAAAAATCGTGTTTTTGTGTACTTGTGTGCAAGTTAATTCCATGTGTAGTAAATTAGAAGGAATTTTCAAACATATTGGTCTCAGAGCATTGACACATGCATGGAGTGCCGTGGCATTTTAATTCCAAATAACTAAAAATGATCAGAAAAACATGAAACCTTGCTTTATGTAATGTCATGCCACCAAGATGATGTGGTAAAATCAAGGCCTGTTTAACGAAAATTTGGACACACACCCCTCACAAAACTAGAGCAACTCACTAGAAGGCTCGTGGTTCCGAGAGGGAACAATGTATGTTTGAGTACGAACGGGAGATAACTTCCTCTTACGGCCTTCAAATTTTTTTCTACGTTTAAAGTGCACTGATACAATTTTCATGTGAAAATTTGGAAAATTTCAGGGGTCATTTGACCTTTTAAAGACATTTAAGTCATTTTCTAGCCATTTAATTACTGTAATTCAAATTTGCACTACATCTACATGCGACGGCTAACAATAACGGTTTGAAAGAATCATATTTATGTGTATTTGTGTGCAAGTTAATTCCATGTGAAGTAAATTAGAAGGAACTTTCAAACATATTGGCCTCACGGCATGGACACATGCATGGAGTGCCATGGCATTTTAATTCCAAAAAATTAGAAAATGATCAAAAAACATGAAACCTTGCTTGATGTAATGTCATGCCACCGAGATAATGTGGTAAAAAAAGGCCTATTTGACGAAAGTCTAGACACACACCCCTCACAAAACTGGAGCAACTCACTAGAAGGCTCATGGTTGCGAGAGGGAACAATGCATGTTTGATGACGAAAGGCAAATAACTTCCTCTTATGGTCTTCAATTTTTTATATGTTTAACGTGCACTAATACAACTGTCATGTGAAAATTTGGAAAAATGGGCCATTTGACCTTTTAAAGACATTTAAGTGATTTTCTAGCCATTTGATGACCGTAATTCAAATTCGAACTACATCTACATGCAACGGCTAACCATAACTGGTTGAAAAATCATATTTGTGTACTTATGTGCGAGTTAATTCCATGTGCAGTAAATTAGAAGGAATTTTCAAACATATTGGTCTCACGGCATGGACACATGCATGGAGTGCCATGGCATTTTAATACAAAAAAAATAAAAAATGATCAGTAAAACATGAAACCTTTCTTGAAGTAATGTCATGCCACGAAGATGATGTGGTAAAAAAATTCGCATGTTTGACAAAAGTTTGCACACAAACCCCTCACAAACCTGATTAACTCACTAGAAGGCTCGTGGTTCCGAAAGGGAACAATGCATGTTTGATGACGAACGGGAGATAGCTTCCTCTTGCAGCCTTCAAATTGTTTCTATGTTTAACATGCACTGACACAAGTGTCATGTGAAAATTTGGAAAATTTCAGGGGTCATTTAACCTTTTAAAGAAATTTAAGTGATTTTCTAGCCATTTATTGACTGTAATTCAAATTTGAACAACATCTACATGCAACAGCTAACCATAACGGTCTGAAAAATCATATTTTTGTATACTTGTGTGCGAGTTAATTCCATGTGCAGTAAATTTGAAGGAATTTTCAAACATATTGGTCTCACGACATAGACACATGCATGGAGTGCCATGGCATTTTAATACCAAAAAATTAAAAAATGATCAGAAAAACATGAAACCTTGCTTGATGTAATGTCATGCCACCAAGATGATGTGGTAAAAAAAGTGGCATGTTTGACGAAAGTTTGGACACACACCCCTCACAAACCAGAGCAACTCAGTAGAAGGCTCGTGGTTCCGAGAGGGAACAATGCATGTTTGATGACGAACGGGAGATAACTTCCTCTTACGGCCTTCAAATTATTTCAACGTTTAATGTGCACTAATACAACTGTCGTGTGAAAATTTGGAAACTTTCAGGGGTCATTTGACCTTTTAAAGACATTTAAGTGATTTTCTAGCCATTTAATGACCGTAATTCAAATTTGAACTACATCTACATGCAACGGCTAACCATAACGGTTTGAAAAATCATATTTGTGTACTTATGTGCGACTTAATTCCATGTGCAGTAAATTAGAAGGAATTTTCAAACATATTGGTCTCAGGGCATGGACACATGCATGGAGTGTCATGGCATTTTAATACCAAAAAATTAAAAAATGATCAGTAAAACATGAAACATTGCTTGATGGAATGTCATGCCACGAAGATGATGTGGTAAAAAAACTGGCATGTTTGACGAAAGTTTGGACACACACCCCTCACAAATCGGAGCAACTCACTAGAAGGCTCATGGTTCCGAGAGGGAACAATGCATGTTTGATGACGAAAGCGAGATAGCTTCCACTTGCGGCCTTCAAATTGTTTCTATATTTAACGTGCACTAATACAATTGTCATGTGAATTTTTGGAAAATTTCAGGGCTCATTTGACCTTTTGAAGACATTTAAGTGATTTTCTAGCCATTTAATGACAGTAATTCAAATTTGAACAACATCTACATGCAACGGCTAACCATAACGGTTTGAAAAATCATATTTTTGTGTACTTGTGTGCAACTTAATTCCATGAGCAGTAAATTAGAAGGAATTTTCAAACATATTGGTCTATTGGCATGGACACATGCATGGAGTGCCATGGCATTTTAATTGCAAAAAATTAAAAAATGATCAGAAAAATATGAAACCTTGCTTGATGTAATGTCATGCCACCAAGATGATGGGGTAAAAAAATGGCCTGTTTGATGAAAGTTTGAACACACACCCCTCACAAACCGGAGCAAGTCAGTAGTAGGCTCGTGGTTCCGAGAGGGAACAATGGATGTTTGGTGACGAACGGGAGATATCTTCCTCTTGCGGCCTTTAAATTTTTTCTACGTTTAACGTGCAGTAATACAACTGTCATGTGAAAATTTGGAAAACTTCAAGGGTCATTTGACCTTTTAAAGATATTTAAGTGATTTTCTAGCCATTTAATGACCGTAATTCAAATTTGAGCCACATCTACATGCAATGGCTAACCATAAAGGTTTGAAAATCATATTTTTGTGTACTTGTGTGCGAGTTAGTTCCATGTGCAGGAAATTAGGAGGAATTTTCAAACATATTGGCCTCACGGCATGGACACATGCATGGAGTGCCATGGCATTTTAATTCCAAAAAATTTAAGAATGAGCAGAAAAACATGAAACCTTGCTTGATGTAATGTCATGCCACGAAGATGATGTGTTCAGAAAATTGACGTGCACTGCTGCAGGATACTTCTAATGCGACACTACGATCAGAGACCCTTTGCCGAAACTGTGTGCTATGCATTAATCACAAACGGTGGTGTGAAAAACCGTCAAAAAAGATGAAAAACGTTTGTGATGGCGGAGCCATCAAACACGGTTCAGATTTTAGTTGTGTGTGCGATGCAGCGCACATGGTTAATCCATTCAAACTGTTTGCGATGAGGCAGAACAATAGAAACGGACAGCCATATCAATGTGTGTGCGATGCAGGGCACACGGTTAATCCATTCAGACTGTTTGCGATGAGGTAGACCAATAGAAACGAGCAGCCATATCAATGTGTGTGCGATATACGGCATACGGTTCACTCGGACGAAATGTTTTCGATTAGGGAACACAACAGAAACGGTTCAACTTAACAAGATGATATGCGGCATACAATTCACATGGATGAACTGTTTGCGATGAGCCGAAAGAACACAAATGAGACGTGTAAACAAGATGTGTGTGATACGTGGTAAACAGTCGACTCGGATGAACTGTTTGCGATGAGAAATTGCAACACAGACGGTTAATACAGTTAGTTCGTGTGCGATTCTGTGTGTATAAAAAACTTTGAAAAATGCAAACTAGTTGCTTGCGGTGGCTAGGAGTATCGCACACGATGCGTCTGCGAGTACTCGTGTGCGATGATTAGTATGTTACACATATGTTCCCTTATGTTAACATGTGTGTGAATTTGCAATATGGACAGTTAATATGCACATGCCTTCTAGACATCGGGCACAAGCTTAAACCCAATGAACATTGTACGATACTAATACTTTCTATGAAAATTTAAGAACTTGGGTAACAACATTTGAGTAACATATATATAGTGGTTACACTATTCGACAAAAGGAGGATCTTCGTGACACGGTTTTGACAACCATATGGTCCATATCTACATACTTAACATAGTAACAACTATCACATTTTAAGAGGCTAAGGGCCAAGAACCATATGGTCCATATCTACATACTTAACATAGTAACAACTAGCACATTTTAAGAGGCTGAGGGCCAACAACCACAAGTATCCGCTGGAAGCAGCTTGATCACGGCGACTCGGCATCTCGTCAATGAAAAGGAAGAGCCCTCCTGTGCCTTGGTAGAGCATGAGTAGAACAGTGTCTCCAATTTTCCAATATGGATGCATTGCCAGGAGAAGCGAGAACTTGTTAATTTGAATGGTTCCATTTCTGCGGGAAATGTAGTACCTTGCAATCACTTTGTCGTTATTAGCATGCACAAGTGTAATTCGACCACGCCAAGATATCGATGCAGGAACTGCTACAACGGGCAATTTCTGTTGACTTGTAGAATAAAAACCAATTGTAACATATGGTTGAAGATATATATAGTTTATGAGCATCAATATTAAAATAAGACTTTTTACCAGCATTTTGTGCACACAATTTTTCTTGTTCGGTGTGTGTACCATAGGTCTAATTAATCCCATCCAAAAATCCAGCGTTCATACGTTGTGCTATCTTTGTCAGATTATCAACAAAGTTTATGACATGCTTCAAGTCCTTCCAGTGAAATTTGGTACGCTTAGTAACATACAGATCGTTTACTATGCATCCATATCCTGCTTACAAGGTGGAAAGGTATTATTTATTCAGAACTTGGCAGAAGAATATATAGTGCGCATAAATTGGTAAATAGAATTTGTTACTGCCTAGAAACAGAGTCAGAATATGAAATCACAATTGGTTGCTTAAATAGTGATCAATTAGTCAGAACAAATACCCCGGTTTTGCTAAGTAATATGACAACATGGAGAAAGTTGAAAGGACACTAACCTCGATCAGACTTTGATCGGCTGATGACGTTGGGGAAGTAAACATCCATGTTAATTAGAATAGGCTGTGGTGCACGCACTAGAATTTTATTTCCAGCTTTCAGTTCATAACACTTAGACATTTTTCTCCAAAGGTCCACATTAAAATAGGAGTGACCATCTTTATCAAGTTATACGCTAACCGTCATTGTAAATCCATGTTGCGTTGTCAATGGAAGTGCTAGTTATCGACTAGAGGGGGGTGAATAGGCGATTTTTATGGAAGTCTTCAAAACACAAGGGCTTTGGAGACAAACAGTAGAAACAAACCTATTGATATGCAGCGGAAGGTAGACTACACTAGACAAGCCATAGTCAAGTAAGCAATGAAGTGAAAGCACGAAGACTATTAGCAGCTAGGTAGAATGGATTAGGATGGAAGATAGTATGAAGCCAAACACCAAACAGTCTTCACATAGTGAAGCCAATCAGATCATGCAAGCATGCAATGACTTCACGAAGACAAACTGTAAGTAAAGAGAGGTAAGGGATAGAACCAGTTGCTTGGTGAGGACAAGGATTTGTTGGACCAGTTCCAGTTGTTGTGACAACTGTACGTCTAGTTAGGGAGGCTGAGATTTAACT
This sequence comes from Triticum aestivum, assembly GCF_018294505.1. Classification (NCBI taxonomy): domain Eukaryota; kingdom Viridiplantae; phylum Streptophyta; class Magnoliopsida; order Poales; family Poaceae; genus Triticum; species Triticum aestivum. The sequence goes on from NC_057814.1 coordinate 356,438,747, forward strand.
CAGAAGACCACGTCTTCACCTTATTCCTTGAGCTAAGGACACCTAGTCCTCGCCCAATCACTCTGGTAAGTCTTCAAGGTAGACTTCTAAACCTTCACAGACTTTGTTCACCGACAATCCACAATGACTCTTGGATGCTCAGAACGCGACGCCTAACCGGCTGGAGGATTCACAGTCTCAAGTTAACAAGTCTTCAGATCACGCGGACAGAAAGACTTCAGTGATGCCTAACACTCTTTGGCTCTGGGTGTTTTGGGCTTTGTCCTCGCAAGGATCTCTCTCTCAAATGCTTCGGAGGTGGGTTGCTCTCAAACGACAAAAGCCGTGCACTAACTCTGAGCAGCCACCAATTTATGGTGTAGGGGGTGGGCTATTTATAGCCAGGAGGCAACCCTACCTGATTTGTCGAAAATTACCCTGGGTCACTAAGGAACTGACATGTGTCCAATGGTCAGATTTCAAACGCACGCGGCAGCTTCACTTGGGCTACAAGTAAAGCTGACTCATCCAGCTTTGGATAAGATTTGCTCTCATTGTCTTCGCTTGAAGGCATAGGATTTGGTTCAGCATCACATCAGTCACTCTGACTTTATTCACTTAGACCCCACTTAACAGTGCGGTGGTTCCTATGACTCAACAAAGAAGAAAAGGAAATTACGAAACAACTATGTCTTCGCACTCCATAGTCTTCATGCGATGTCTTCTCATGTCATAGTCTTCAATGTGAATATCTTCACAGACCACCATTGTCTTCAATGTCTTCACGCATTTTTAGGGGCCATCTCTGGTAGGTAAACCGAATCAATATGGGACTACTAGCTGTGTTATCATGCAATTCTCACAAACACATTAGTCCCTCAACCAAGTTTGTCATCAATACTCCAAAACCAACTAGGGGTGGCAGTAGATGCACTTACAATCTCCCCCTTTTTGGTGATTGATGACAAACTGGTTGAAGTTTTCAACGGGGATAAAAGTATGTGAAAGTTTGAGGATTAAGGCATTGTCTTCATAAGTAGCAAAAGGCTCCCCCTGAAGATGTGCATATATGTAGTTTGCTTTTGAATGAAAATGCACATGGCAGGTTTTACTTTGTGGAGATCATATTCAACTTATGAAGACAATTCATCATGCATATAAAGATGTAACGAAGATAATGACATGCGTAATGAAAAATGGACGTCTGCGGAATGACCTCATGCGTAATTTATCATTGCACCACAAAGTAGCTGAAAAAGTAGCAGACGACCATCTAGTTTAAGTGTTACAACTCAAAGAACCAAATGTATCAAAAGACGAGAGTTGTAAATACTTGGCAAAAATAATGCAACCACCCATAAGGAACCGCTTGAAAACTATCAACTCATATGCTTCTCCCCCTTTTGTCAGTAATGACCAAAAAGGTTTGAAGACATAGAGCATCTACTCGTTCCCAGAAGGAGCAGATGATGGACCAGTGTAACACCCCGGATGTAACTTGCCATATTTGTAACTCCAACTCTTGCCATTTTCGGCTATGTGTTATGATATTCCCTCCGTGGTTGGGTTTTGTCTCTCGTTTTGCATTTTGTGCATGTCATGCATTTCATATCATGTCATCATGTGCATTGCATTTGCATACGAGTTCGTCTCATGCATCCGAGCATTTTCCCCGTTGTCCGTTTTGCAATCCGGCACTCCCACGCGCACCGGCGCGTCCCTCTTGTTTCTTTTCATGAGCGGGTGTTAAACGTTCTCGGAATGGACCGAGTCTTGTCAAGTGGCCTTAGTATACCACCGGTAGACCACCTGTCAAGTTTTGTGCCATTTGGAGGCCGTTTGGTACTCCAACGGTTAACCGGGTAACCGCCGCAAAGTCCTTTTGTGTGTTGCAGCAAAACCCTCCTTCAAACAGCCCCAAACCCATCTAAGTCACTTCCATGCTCTATGTTTTTTGATCACGATCGTGTGGACGAAAACCGCACTCCATTTGGAGTCTTCTAGCTCCCTCTACCTATAAATATGTGAGACTCCCCGAAATTTCCGGATCCCCGAAACCCTAGCCTCTCCCTCCGCGCGCCGGACGTGTCCGCCCGGCGCCCTCCGCCGCCATTGCCGCCATCGTCGCCGCGCC
>NC_057814.1:356441202-356450934 GCF_018294505.1 Triticum aestivum
GCCGCGCCGGCGAGCTCGCCCGGCCGCCGCCCGCGACCGCGCCTCCCTCCGGCCCCGAGCCCGAGCCCCCTCCTCCGACCTCCGGCGCCGCCCCTCTCCTCCTGCTCCCGAGATCCTCCCGCTCCGGCCGAAGCTCCGGCGAGCCGCCGCCTCGAGCTCCCGATCGGATCTGGAGACGATAGGGTTGACTTCTCCCCTTCCCCGAAATTCTCCAAGTCCTTTATCTTTTACATTACATGCTCATGTTCATCGTGTCATAACTCTCTGCATATAGCTTCGTTTCGCGCGTGTAATATATCGAAATGTTGGTCTCGTGATGCTCTTCATTTTGTTCCATTGTACCATATTCATTTGAGTCCATATTGATGCCCAAATCTCTGGTGCAAGAGTGCTAGTTGCTGTTAACTGCTGTTACTTATCAGATCTTGGTGATTTGTTATTTTTGTTGCTATTGATGTGTGCATCTTATGGGCATGAGTTCTACATGTGTTTTGATGTATGCCATGCCATCTTTATAGAGGTGTATACCATGTATTTTTGTGATCTCTGTGGTGACTACCACAAGCATGCAAACTAGGCTTCGTGATGTTTCTGATTTCAGGGACTTGGTAATTTTACTAAGTCTGTGCCTGCTGTTATTTTATTGCTATGTATCCATGTGGCTACAGAGAGATCCATGCTTCTTTTGGAGATGTTCATTAAGGATGTTTCGTAGATATGGTTATGCTCTATCCATTCATTCCTCTGTTTGCAATAATGGGTAACCTAGCATTACTCAATCTTGCTCTAGTTTTGCTATAAAATGTTCCTGGCAGATTGTTTACGTGTTATTCAATTTTGCCAAGCTTGTTGTAGTTGTTCCATACATGCTATGTACTTGCTCTTGCCTTGGATAACTTCATAAAAATGACATCTTGCTGTATGTATGCTTTTTTTGTTATGCATTGCCTTGTGGTGAGTGCATCAAGCTCACCAAGATGCCCTCATAATGTCTGTTTCTGCCATGCTCTGTTTTCTGCCAAGTCTGGAACCAGTTAACGAAACTTGCTATGTTTACATGGTTGCCATCATATCTTCTGATCCTTTTTGCCTTATGGTCAGTAAGGGACTTTTGTTCTATGCATTCAGTAGATTCATACCATGCTTTGTTTTTCTATGTTAAGTTCATGTAGCATGTTGATTTCGTGCTCTGATCATTGCTACCTGATGCTGATTCTGCCATGTCCAGTAATTTCACCAAGTATGTGAACCTGATATCTTTTGCACTTTTGTCATGCTTGTTTGAACCTGTTATGTTGTGATCTAGCCGTAGCTCAGTGTTCATCTTTTGTCAACCATCTCCTGTAGATTACTGCCATATGCTTTGTTGCTATGTTGGAGTGCTGTAGCATAGTTTCTTGATGTATTCTAAGTGCTATCATGCTGTTAATCGCAGATTCGTGTCATTCTTGTTTTGCTTGCCATTTGCAAACCGTGCATCCGTTTCCGGTGATCATTATATCGATTTCAACCGAAATCATCTCATATTTCCAGTGGCATGCTTGGTTTTCCAAGTTACTGCCTTGTTCATCATTTTTCTTCCGGAGCACGCATATGCATGGCATATCATATCTCGCATATCATACATGTTTTGCATCATGTTGCTTGTGCATTTCCCGTGATTGATTGTGGTTCCGTTGCTTGTGTTCTTGTATTGGGTAGAGCCGGGAGACGAGTTCGTGAATGAGGAACCTGTTGAGTACACTTACGAGGATCAAGCTTTCGACAACTCTGAGAACCTTGCAGGCAAGATGACCATACCCTCGAAATAACTTCTATCTTTGCTTTGCTAGATGTTCGTTCTATTGCCATACTGCACTACCTACCACTTGCTATATCATGCCTCCCATATTGCCATGTCAAGCCTCTAACCATCCTTTCCTAGCAAACCGTTGTTTGGCTAAGTTACCGCTTTTGCTCAGCCCTTCTTATAGCGTTGCTAGTTGTAGGTGAAGTTGAAGTTTGTTCCATGTTGGAACATGGATATTTTGGATATCAAAATATCTCTTATTTAATTAATGCATCTATATTTTTGGTAAAGGGTGGAAGGCTCGGCCTTATGCCTGGTGTTTTGTTTCACTCTTGCCGCCCTAGTTTCCGTCATACCGGTATTATGTTCCTTGAGTTTGCGTTCCTTACGCGGTTGGGTGATTTATGGGACCCCCTTGATAGTTCGCCTTGAATAAAACTCCTCCAGCAAGGCCCAACCTTGGTTTTACCATTTGCCACCTAAGCCTTTTTCCCCCGGGTTTTCGCGAGCCCGAGGGTCATCTTTATTTAAACCCCTGGGCCAGTGTTCCTCTGAGTGCTGGTCCAAACTAGAGCACCGTGCGGGACCGTCCCTTGGCAACTTGGGTTATGTTGGTACCTGTACGCTTCGCTTATCCGGTGTGCCCTGAGAACGAGATATGTGCAGCTCCTATCGGGATTTGTCGGCACATTCGGGCGGCTTTGCTGGTCTTGTTTTACCATTGTCGAAATGTCTTGTAAACCGGAATTCCGAGACTGATCGGTTCTTTCCGGGAGAAGGTTTATCCTTCATTGACCGTGAGAGGTTATGATGGGCTAAGTTGGGACACCCCTGCAAGGTATTATCTTTCGAAAGCCGTGCCCGTGGTTATGGGGCAGATCGGAATTTGTTAATGTCCGGTTGTAGAGAACTTGTCACTTGACTTAATTAAAATACATCAACCGCGTGTGTAGCCGTGATGGTCTCTTCTCAGCCGAGTCCGGGAAGTGAACACGGTTTCTGGGTTATGTTTGACGTAAGTAGGAGTTCAGGATCACTTCTTGGTCATTACTAGTTGACGACCGTTCCGATGTTTCTCTTCTCGCTCTCCTTTGCGTATGTTAGCCACCATATATGCTTAGTGCTTGCTGCAGCTCCACCTCATTACACCATCCTTTCCTATAAGCTTAAATAGTCTTGATCTCGCGGGTGTGAGATTGCTGAGTCCTCGTGACTCACAGATTCTACCAAAACAGTTGCAGGTGCCGACGATGCCAGTGTAGATGACGCAACCGAGCTCAAGTGGGAGTTTGATGAGGAACATGGTCGTTACTATGTTTCTTTTCCTGATGATCAGTAGTGGAGCCCAGTTGGGATGATCGGGGATCTAGCTTTTGGGGTTATCTTATTTTCCTTTGGATTTGACCGTAGTCGGTCTATGTGTGGATTTTGGATGATGTATGAATTATATTTATGTATTGTGTGAAGTGGCGATTGTAAGCCAACTCTCGTTATCCCATTCTTGTTCATTACATGGGATTGTGTGAAGATGACCCTTCTTGCGACAAAACCACAATGCGGTTATGCCTCTAAGTCGTGCCTCGACACGTGGGAGATATAGCCGCATCGTGGGCGTTACAAGTTCGTAATCAGAGCCATCCCTGACTTAGGAGCCCCCTGCTTGATCGAATCGCTGGCGTTGTTGAGTCTAGAACAAAAATGTTTTGAGTCTTAGGATTATATATATATATATATATATATATATATATCGGAGAGTAGGATTCTTTTTACTCCTCCGTCCCTTCGTCGCTCTGGTGAGGTCTCCTGACGTAGAAATTTTGACTCTTCTCTCCTCAAATTTCACTAAAAAAAATTTTAGGATCACGCGGGTATCTTGGAATCGTTCCGATGGTTTTGTGACGAGAACATTGTTCTTGGTGCCTCCTGACAATTAGGGGCTGTGGCAGTGTCGCGGGGAGTTGAGCTCCGAGGTGTTATCGTCACAATTTTATCGTTGCAGTTCTGGAATACCTGAGTTTCGCCGACATCGAAATCTCTTCTATGCAGTTGTTGGTGAGATCACCTCGACGCCACCCAGTACTGGGGCGGGAGTTCAGGAGTATTGCCATAACTCGTATAACGGATGCTTTTCGAAGGTTGAGGTAAACGATTTCCGAAGTTTTCTTGGTTATGTGTTGACGGATGGATACAGCTGGATCTAGGGATTGCTAGTTTGGGTGATATATTTTTGTGTCCCCTGTATCCCCAACACCAGATTGCATAACCAGATAGTTTCGGGAGTTTATAAGTGGGAATTCAAGTAGCTCCTAGGATATCTTTCCGACAAACGCATGATATGAGATTGGGGTTCGACGTCTAGTGGTCTGCCTTTCCACGGTTGGTTTTACAGTGGTCTCGTAGTGTCATAAAGAGTCCTTGGCTATGCCGACTCGGGGACGCTTCGTATGTCATGTGCACTGCCTTGTACATGATGGTGTTGTACGATCGAGCCCGTGTTGGCCCCACCACGAAAACTTCGGACGAACTCTCTATCATATGTTTGTTCCGGCTTATTCTGCAAGCCAATACTTTGTTTTGTTTTGAATTGTGGTATTCGAGTTGCTTCAAAGTCAAATGTTGATTCCATACCTTTTTCTAAGTGGCTTCTCACCTTAATGGAAGTGTGATGATTTACTATGGAATTCATTCGTTCATCCTCGTTCGAATGTTTTTTTGGTGAAGACTATATGTTGCAATTTCTATCCGTTGATTCAGCTTGTCTATTTGTCTATCAAGATGCTAACGGATGTCACCCTCTTCAGGATGGCTCCGCCAACGCGTCAGAATCCGGAACGCAATGAAGGGAGTCAGGCGAACCCTCCGCCACCACCTCCGCCTCCGGAGGCATGGCAAGCTATCATGGCAGCCACCAACGCCAATGCTCAGATGATTCTGCAACTCTTGCAAGAACGTACCCAAGGGCAAGGCAATCAAGGAAATCAAGGCCAAGGCAACAATCAGCCTCACTTCGCTACCCTCCACCAGTTTCTCGCAAATCAGCCCAAGTCTTTCAGCTACTGTGCCGAGGCCACGGATGCCGATGATTGGCTCGTGGACATCAACAAGCATTTTGAATGTAGCAATGTCAGGCCTGAGGACTATGTCAAGTTCGCTTCTTTTCAACTCAAGGATCAAGCTGCTGATTGGTATCAACAATACAAAGATTCCAGAGGAGGTCGTGTGATCACTTGGACTGACTTCTGTCGGGACTTCAAAGCGCACCACATTCCACAAAGTGTTGTTGAGAGCAAGCGTGAGGAGTTCCGCAATCTCAAGCAAGGCAACATGTCTATGTATCAATTCAACATCCAGTTTCAGAAACTTGCTCGCTTCACTAAACAAGACGTTCCTGATGAAAAGAGCATGATCTATCACTTCAGTGGTGGCCTTAGAGAGGATCTGCAGTTAGCTCTCGTTCTTGTTGAGCCTACTCAGTTTGATCAATTCTATAATATGGCACTGAAGCAAGAGGCTACTCAGCTCAAGTGTGAGGCTTCTAAGAAGAGAGTCAGGGACGCAGTTCAGTCTTCTTCTTCCTCACTAGTGGCTGCTAAGCAACAGAAGTTCTGGTTGCCTCCTCCTCCTCCGTTTCGTCAGCCTTACCAGCAGAAGAACAAAGGTGGCCATGGTTCTTCCCACTCTTCCAACTCTGGCTATCAGAACAAGTCTCAGAATCAAGCTCCAAAGTCGATTGCTCCTTATCATCGTCCACTCTCAAAGGTGACTTGCAACAAGTGTCAGCAGAAAGGTCACTATTCTAACAAGTGCTTCAACCAAAGGTGCCTTCCGCCTCCTCCTCCTGTGAGATCTTCCAGCAATGCAGTGGTCAAGCATAATCCCAAGTCTGCAAAGGTGAACATGATGAATGCAGCTCAAGCGGAGGAATCTACTGATGTGATAATGGGTAATCTCTCAGTTAATGATTTTGCTGCAAAAGTTCTTTTTGACACTGGTGCATCGCATTGTTTCATGTCGAGATCGTTCTTTGCAAAGAATGATTTTACTTGGTCTTACCTGGATAAACCATTGGGTGTTGTTTCTCCGGGGAAGTCAATGAGAGCCAACTCGATGGTTCCGGATGTTTCCATCAAGATGGGAAACTATAAATTTCTGTCTTCTCTAATTGTTCTTGGTGACTCGGATATTGATCTTATTCTCGGGATGGACTGGCTTTCTAAGCACAAGGTTCAACTTGATTGTGCTGCCAGGGAAATTCAATCGACACACTCTTCTGAGGATGTTATCATTTATGCCGCTCGTGATGAAACCATTCGGTTATTTTCTCTCAATGAGAAGGGCGAATTGAATGCCATCTCTCAAATTCTAGTCGTTTGTGAGTATCAAGATGTCTTTCCAAAAGAGCTTCCGGGTATGCCTCCTCACCGCCCAGTTGAGTTCGTTATCGATCTAGAGCCTGGCACGGAACCCATTTGCAAGCGTCCATACAAGCTTGGTCCCAAGGAGCTGAAGGAATTGAAGAAACAGCTCGGTGAACAAGAGCGTCTTGGTTTGATCAGACCGAATTCTTCTCCATGGGGTTGTGGTGTTCTTTTTGTCCAGAAGAAGGATGGCACGGAATGACTTTGTGTCGACTACCGTCCAGTGAACAAGAAGACAATCAAGAACAAGTATCCACTTCCCAACATCAATGAGCTATTCGAGCAACTTAAAGGTGCTAAAGTATTCTCCAAGCTTGACCTTCGTATGGGTTATCATCAGATTCGCATTCGTGAAGAAGATATTCCCAAGACAGCATTCAGAAAAAGCTTTGGTTCTTATGAATATACTGTCATGTCTTTCGGTCTTGTCAATGCTCCTCCAACATTCTCTCGGATGATGAATTTCATCTTCAACCCCTATACCAATGAATTCGTCTTGGTGTATCTCGATGATATCTTGGTCTTCTCCAAGAATAAGAAGGATCATGCCAAACATTTGCGATTGTTGCTCGACAAGCTCAGAGAGTATCAATTTTATGCGAAGTTTTCAAAATGTGAGTTTTGGCTTGATGAAATTCTTTACCTTGGTCACATCATCTCTGCCAAGGGCATCACTGTTAATCCCGAGAAGGTGTCCGCAATTGTGAATTGGGAACCTCCTCAGAATGTCAAGCAGCTCCGCAGTTTTCTTGGTCTTGCAAGCTATTGCCGAAGATTCGTTGAGAATTTCTCTAAGATTGCAAAGCCTCTTTCCAACCTCCTCCAGAAGCATGTGAAGTATGTCTGGTCTCTTGAGTGTGACGTTGCTTTCAACACTCTCAAAGAGAAACTCGTCACAGCTCCTGTCTTGACTCCTCCTGACGAATCCAAGCCATTTGAAGTTTTCTGTGATGCTTCTCTTCAAGGTCTCGGTGCTGTGTTAATGCAAGAGAAGAAAGTTGTGGCCTATACCTCTCGTCAGTTGAAGCCCAACGAAAAGAACTACCCCACTCACGATCTTGAGTTGGCGGCAGTTGTCCATGCATTAATAACTTGGAGACATCTCTTGTTGGGAAGACAAGTGGACATATTCACCGATCACAAGAGTCTCAAGTACATCTTCACTCAGCCCAACCTCAACCTCAGGCAGACTCGATGGGTCGAAATGATTCAAGAGTACAATCGGAGTATTGAATATACTCCAGGCAAAGCCAATGTCATTGCAGATGCTTTAAGCAGGAAGGCTTATTGCAACAGCTTAATTCTCAAGCCATTTCTACCGGATCTTTGTGAAGCTTTCCGCAAGCTGAATCTCCAAGTTGTTCCTCAAGGCTTTCTTTCCAACCTCATAGTCTCTCCTACTTTGGAAGATCAAATTCGTGAGGCACAACTCCTGGATACCATGGTGAAGAAGGTGAAACATGGTATCGACAAGGGTCTTTCCAAATACAAGTGCTATCGCATTGATGACAGAGACACTTTATTCTTCGAGGACCGGATTGTGGTTCCTAAAGGTGATCTAAGGAAAGTCATAATGAACGAGGCGCACAATTCTCTTCTTTCCATTCATCCTGGAAGTACGAAGATGTACCATGACCTCAAGCAGTCGTATTGGTGGACTCAAATGAAGCGAGAAATCGCTCAATTCGTGAATGAATGTGATGTCTGTCGAAGTGTGAAAGCAGAACACCAACGACCAGCTGGTCTCCTCCAACCTCTTGCTATCCCAGAATGGAAGTTTGACCATATCAAAATAGACTTCGTGACTGGATTTCCTAAGTCCAAGCGCGGAAATGATGCTATCTTTGTTGTCATTGACAAGCTTTCTAAAGTGGCTCATTTCCTTCCAATCAAAGAATCTATCACAGCAGCTCAGTTGGCAGAGCTATACACCTCCAGGATTGTCTCCTTGCACGGCATTCCACAATTGATTTCTTTAGATCATGGAAGCATCTTCACTTCTAAGTTCTGGGACTCCTTCCAGAAGGCCATGGGCACCAACATTCGCTTCAGCACAGCTTTCCATCTTCAAACTAGTGGCCAAGTCGAGCGAGTCAATCAAATTCTTGAAGATTTGCTCAGGGCTTGTGTCATTTCCTTTGGCATGAAGTGGGAAGATTGTCTTCCATATGCTGAATTCTCCTACAACAACAGCTTCCAAGCAAGTTCGGGCAAGGCCCCATTCGAGATTCTCTATGGCAGAAAGTGCCATACTCATCTCAATTGGTCAGAGACTGGTGAACGCCAACTTCTTGGAAATGACTTAATCACAGAGGCTGAAGAAATGTGTAAAGTCATCCGTGAAAATCTCAAAGCCATGCAATCGCGCCAGAAGAGTTACTATGATAGCAAGCACCGTGATGCGGCTTTCGAGATCGGAGACCATGTCTACCTCCGCGTCTCTCCAATGAAAGGCACTCGTCGCTTCTGTATCAAAGGGAAGCTTGCCCCTAGATACGTGGGTCCTTTCAAGATCTTTGGCAAAAGAGGCGACCTTGCCTATCAACTTGAGCTTACTTCCAACTTCGCGAACGTGCACGATGTGTTCCACGTGTCACAGCTTCGCAAGTGCTTCAAGACTCCTGAGCGCACCATCAACTTCGAAGAGATTGACCTCCAAGAAGATCTGTCTTATCATGAGCACCCCGTTGCTATAATTGAAGAAACTGAGCGCAAGACTCGCAACAAGTCAATCAAATTCCTGAAAGTGAAGTGGTCGCACCATTCCGACCGAGAAGCCACCTGGGAACGCGATGACCACCTCCGTTCCGAATATCCGGAGGTCATTCAGTCCTAGATCTCGGGACGAGATCCTCTCGTAGTGGTGGAGTGTTGTAACACCCCGGATGTAACTTGCCATATTTGTAACTCCAGCTCTTGCCATTTTCGGCTATGTGTTATGATATTCCCTCCGTGGTTGGGTTTTGTCTCTCATTTTGCATTTTGTGCATGTCATGCATTTCATATCATGTCATCATGTGCATTGCATTTTCATACGAGTTCGTCTCATGCATCCGAGCATTTTCCCCGTTGTCCGTTTTGCAATCCGGCACTCCCACGCGCACCGGCGAGTCCCTCTAGTTTCTTTTTGTGAGCGGGTGTTAAACGTTCTCGGAATGGACCGAGTCTTGTCAAGTGGCCTTGGTATACCACCGGTATACCACCTGTCAAGTTTCGTGCCATTTGGAGGTCGTTTGGTACTCCAACGGTTAACCGGGTAATCGCAAAGTCCTTTTGTGTGTTGCAGCAAAACCCTCCTTCAAACAGCCCCAAACCCATCTAAGTCACTTCCATGCTCTATGTTTTTTGATCACGATCGTGTGGACGAAAACCGCACTCCATTTGGAGTCTTCTAGCTCCCTCTACCTATAAATATGTGAGACTCCCCGAAATTTCCGGATCCCCGAAACCCTAGCCTCTCCCTCCGCGCGCCGGACGTGTCCGCCCGGCGCCCTCCGCCGCCATTGCCGCCATCGTCGCCGCGCC
>NC_057814.1:356451383-356515003 GCF_018294505.1 Triticum aestivum
CTCCCTCCGGCCCCGAGCCCGCGCCCCCTCCTCCGACCTCCGGCGCCGCCCCTCTCCTCCTCCTCCCGAGCTCCTCCCGCTCCGGCCGAAGCTCCGGCGAGCCGCCGCCTCGAGCTCCCGATCAGATCTGGAGACGATAGGGTTGACTTCTCCCCTTCCCCGAAAATTCTCGAAAGTCCTTTATCTTTTACATTACATGCTCATGTTCATCGCATCATAACTCTCTGCATATAGCTCCGTTTCGCGCGTGTAATATATCGAAATGTTGGTCTCATGATGCTCTTCATTTTGTTCCATTGTGCCATATTCATTTGAGTCCATCTTGATGCCCAAATCTCTGGTGCAAGAGTGCTAGTTGCTGTTAACTGCTGTTACTTATCAGATCTTGGTGATTTGTTATTTTTGTTGCTATTGATGTGTGCATCTTATGGGCATGAGTTCTACATGTGTTTTGATGTATGCCATCCCATATTTACAGAGGTGTATGCCATGTATTTTTGTGATCTCTGTGGTGACTAGCACAAGCATGCAAACTAGGCTTCGTGATGTTTCTGATTTCAGGGACTTGGTAATTTTACCAAGTCTGTGCCTGTTGTTATTTTATTGCTATGTATCCATGTGGCTACAGAGAGATCCATGAACCTTTTGGAGATGTGCAGTAAGGATGTTTCGTAGATATGGTTATGCTCTATCCATTCATGCCTATGTTTGCAATTATGGAGTATCCTAGCATGACTCAATCTTGCTCTAGTTTTGTTATAAAATGTTCCTGGCAGATTGTGTACGTGTTATTCAATTTTGCCAAGCTTGTTGTAGTTGTTGCATACATGCTATGTACTTTATCTTGCCTTGGATAGCTTCATAAACATGCCATCTTGCTGTAGGTATGCTTGTTTTGTTACGAATTGCCTTGTGGTGAGTGCATCAAGCTCATCAAGATGCCCTCATAATGTCTGTTTCTGCCATGCTCTGTTTTCTGCCAAGTCTGTAACCTGTTAACGAAACTTGTTATGTTTACATGGTTGCCATCATATCTTCTGATCCTTTTTGGCTTATGGTCAGTAAGGGACTTTTGTTCTATGCATTCAGTAGATTCATACCATGCTTTGTTTTGCTATGTTAAGTTCCTGTAGCATGTTGATTTCGTGCTCTGATCATTGCTACCTGATGCTGATCCTGCCATGTCCAGTAATTTCACCAAGTCTGTGAACCTGATATCTTTTGCACTTTTGCCATGCTTGTTTGGACCTATTATGTTGTGACCTAGCCGTAGCTCAGTGTTCATCTTTTGTCAACCATCTCCTGTAGATTACTGCCATATGCTTTGTTGCTATGTTGGAGTCCTGTAGCATAGTTTCTTGATGTATTCTAAGTGCTATCATGCTGTTAATCGCAGATTCGTGTCATTCTTGTTTTGCTTGCCATTTGCAAACCGTGCATCCGTTTCCGGTGATCTTTATATCGATTTCAACCGAAATCATCTCATCTTTCCAGTGGCATGCTTGGTTTGCCAAGTTACTGCCTTGTTCATCATTTTTCTTCCGGAGCACGCATATGCATCGCATATCATATCTCGCATATCATACATGTTTTGCATCATGTTGCTTGTGCATTTCCCGTGATTGATTGTGGTTCCGTTGCTTGTGTTCTTGTATTGGGTAGAGCCAGGAGACGAGTTCGTGAATGAGGAACCTGTTGAGTACACTTACGAGGATCAAGCTTTCGACAACTCTGAGAACCTTGCAGGCAAGATGACCATACCCTCGAAATAACTTCTATCTTTGCTTTGCTAGATGTTCGTTCTATTGCCATACTGCACTACCTACCACTTGCTATATCATGCCTCCCATATTGCCATGTCAAGCCTCTAACCATCCTTTCCTAGCAAACCGTTGTTTGGCTAAGTTACCGCTTTTGCTCAGCCCTTCTTATAGCGTTGCTAGTTGCAGGTGAAGTTGAAGTTTGTTCCATGTTGGAACATGGATATTTTGGATATCACAATATCTCTTATTTAATTAATGCATCTATATATTTGGTAAAGGGTGGAAGGCTCGGCCTTATGCCTGGTGTTTTGTTTCACTCTTGCCGCCCTAGTTTCTGTCATACCGGTATTATGTTCCTTGAGTTTGCGTTCCTTACGCGGTTGGGTGATTTATGGGACCCCCTTGATAGTTCGCCTTGAATAAAACTCCTCCAGCAAGGCCCAACCTTGGTTTTACCATTTTCCACCTAAGCCTTTTCCCCCCGGGTTTTCGCGAGCCCGAGGGTCATCTTTATTTAAACCCCCGGGCCAGTGTTCCTCTGAGTGCTGGTCCAAACTAGAGCATCGTGCGGGACCGTCCCTTGGCAACTTGGGTTATGTTGGTACCTGTACGCTTCGCTTATCCGGTGTGCCCTGAGAACGAGATATGTGCAGCTCCTATCGGGATTTGTCGGCACATTCGGGTGGCTTTGCTGGTCTTGTTTTACCATTGTCGAAATGTCTTGTAAACCGGAATTCCGAGACTGATCGGGTCTTTCCGGGAGAAGGTTTATCCTTCGTTGACCATGAGAGCTTATGATGGGCTAAGTTGGGACACCCCTGCAGGGTATTATCATTCGAAAGTCGTGCCCGCGGTTATGGGGCAGATGGGAATTTGTTAATGTCCGGTTGTAGAGAACTTTTCACTTGACTTAATTAAAATACATGAACCGCGTGTGTAGCCGTGATGGTCTCTTCTCGGCGGAGTCCGGGAAGTGAACATGGTTTCTTTGTTATGTTTGACGTAAGTAGGAGTTCAGGATCACTTCTTGGTCATTACTAGTTGACGACCGTTCCGCTGTTTCTCTTCTCGCTCTCATTTGCGTATGTTAGCCACCATATATGCTTAGTGCTTGCTGCAGCTCCACCTCATTACACCATCCTTTCCTATAAGCTTAAATAGTCTTGATCTTGCGGGTCTGAGATTGTTGAGTCCTCGTGACTCATAGATTCTACCAAAACAGTTGCAGGTGCAGACGATGCCAGTGCAGATGACGCAACCGAGCTCAAGTGGGAGTTCGATGAGGAACGTGGTCGTTACGATGTTTCTTTTCCTAATGATTAGTAGTGGAGCCCAGTTGGGACGATCGGGGATCTAGCTTTTGGGGTTATCTTATTTTCATTTGGATTTGACCATAGTCGGTCTATGTGTGGATTTTGGATGATGTATGAATTATATTTATGTATTGTGTGAAGTGGCGATTGTAAGCCAACTCTCGTTATCCCATTCTTGTTCATTACATGGGATTGTGTGAAGATGACCCTTCTTGCGACAAAAGCACAATGCGGTTATGCCTCTAAGTCGTGCCTCGACACGTGGGAGATATAGCCGCATCGTGGGCGTTACAACCAGGGTCGACATTGGAGTTTGGTGGAGCAGAAGGGCCTGGTGCAGTGTCAAGATGCAGTGCAGCCATGGTCGGTGAAGAGGCGTCGTCTTCTTCATCGACAACTCTCGCAACAGTAGTTGCAGCCAAAGATGAATACTCAGAGTCTTCAATTGAGGGAGTGCGGCGCCAGCTTGCATTTTGTAGAGGCCTGGAATCAAACTTGAAGCCCTCGGTGAAGCCATCTTCGCGAGGATCGTCTTCAGGACATAGCAGTGTGAGGCTCTTCCAGGACGGCCGACAGGCTTCATGGAAAAAAATGAGTTCTTGGTGGCCAGGTTCCAAATGCGATTTTGTGGAGACTCTGCATCTGACGCTTCAACCAATCGTGATGCTTATCCTGCTTCTGATGTAAGGCCACAAGAAGCTCTTGGTCATTGAGTACAAGAGAACGCTTCCGAGGCCTTTGGGCTATAGTACTAGCAGTGGCTTCAGTGTTGGCACGATGTGGTTCACGCATATTGCCAGCCAGAGGATAAGCAGGAGTAGCAGCATTGGGGACATGAATTCCTTCTATTTGTTGCGTGAAGCTTTGATGATCAACATTGTGAAGATATAGAGGCTCCTTGGAAGGATCAGGGTAGATGGCTTCAACGGACAGATCAACCTCAGGCGGAAAAACCAGATGGTTGTGCGCTGAGGTCTGATAGTCAACAGAAGAATGGAGTTTGATCAGGTGCATCACCCATGGAGCATAGAACTTCAGGCCAAATAGATCAATCCCTGATGCAGCAAGTTGTCTGATGAAGAAATCCTGGGAATTGAATCTGATGCCATTGACAATAGAGAATACCAAAGTCTTCACGGTTCCTTCAAGTTTTTCTTCAGATGAATATCCCATGACTGGCCATAGAGTACGCCTCAGAATATGATAAACTGAGCGGGGCTGGTACTCAAGGTCTTTGACGTAGAATTCCTTGGGATATTCAGCATCTTGAGGCAATGGCTTCATCATGCTGAGCATTTGACTCATATTGGGTTCAGGCTTCTGAAAGATACTCTGTAGTTCATTATTTTGAAGCTGACAACCAGGCTAATACAGCTCACCTGGAGTGGGCAGGGAAGTGAGCTCGATGATGTCTTGAGCTTTGGTTTCATGATGCACATCTCCTGTCATCCACTCAAGGATCCATGTCTTCGGATCCCTTTAATAGCCACGAATGTGAAGTGTGTCATAGAACTGCAGTAGAAGCTCTTCATTCCAATGCTCTTTATCAGTTACGAACTGGAGAAGGCCAGCATCTCTAAAGCAGTCCAGTGCTTCTTCTAGACAGGGCAGCCCAACAATAGCTTCACAATTAAGACGCATGTGAGGAAATATTCTCTCTTGATTGTAGAGAATGCAGGAGTAATAGTTGTGCTGCTGATAGCTCCAAAAGCGAACAGAAGAGATCTTTAGCTTCATATATGGATTCTTGGCACTATCGAAGAATGTCTTGTGTGCCCTGAAGCTGGTTACGCTGAACGATCCTAGCGATGTGGCAGCTCCTGGAAGCCTTGGCAGCCTGGGCTTTGGCTTCTACACCTGAGGCCTCTGCTCAACGTGGTAGTCGTACTGTGGTCCGGGAGCAGTTGGAGGAACCAAAATGGGCCATCTCACTGTGACAAGCTGGCCGCGATTGTAGGCCTGTTCAATGGTGTGAGGCCTTGGAGGTGGAACAATGGCTTCAACATCACAGTGGCTTCATGTTGTACTTGAGCTTCAGGCACCACATTATCATCAGCCATGACAACGTCATTGGCGACAGTAGCGTTGTTGGTGGCAGCCTCAGTGTTTTGAACCTCCGTTGCTTCAATAGCAGGAGGGTCGGCATAGTCACATTCTCCTCGAGAATGACTTCATCAGTGGCAGGGGGTGTGGCAACTCTTTCTTCTTCTCTTGTTTCTTCATTTTCATCGGCTGATGCAGCCGGAATGTCTTCAACAGCTTTGGCTTCATATTCAGAGACATTCGCGGTAGGGGTGGCTTCAGGGAACACTTGACGTGCTACTGAGCTATGTTACGCTTCCCCTTACGGAATGCTTCACATGGTGACTTGGGGCCTAGGGCCTTTGCGAAGCCTGCGGAAAGCTGGCGACGCCTATGGTGATGGAGTGGTCTGCACCATGTCATTGTCGTCCTCAAGCACTGGAGTGGTGACTTGAGGGGGTGGAGTTCTGGTTGTCTCATCATGAATGGGGGTCTCTTGTTGAGGGCGATCGGCCCATTAATCATCCTGAGCACTTGGCTTCAATGGACGACCAATGCTGATGAGTTTGTTGTTCGTAAGAACAGGCGATGATACCAATTAGTGCTCGAGTTGAGGAAGGACTTCATCATCTTCTACATCGTCTTCACGATCAATGTCTTCAGCTGTGATGGGGTCAACAGCTGGAACTTCTTCATCTTCATGAGCCTCTGTGGAAGCAGGCATGTGGATCACAATGCAACGATCTCTGTTGGTGGTGGCTGGAACAGCGACAGAGATGGGTTCAACAAAGAGGGGCTGAGAGGCCGCATCACGTTCTTACTTTGAAGACTTTGTCTTTAGCTTCTTCTTCGATGGTGCATCATCAGAAGCATCCTTGTGCTTGCGTTTCTTAGCTTCAGCTTCAGCTGCCCTTGTCTTCTTCAGTTCTGAAGCCGCTAAGGGGACCTTAGGCTTCGAGCCTGTCATGCTGGCAGGGAAGACAATGCGAGGTTCTTCCTGCCTTGATGCTTCAGCTTGGGCCACTACATGCTTCTTCTTCTGTTTGGCAGCCATTCTGGGGTTGATGCCAGGACGCCCAAGAGCCTTGCGTTTCTCAGCCTCATTGTGTGCTTGAACACATATATGTGCAAAGTACTTCATGCGCTCTCTTGAACCTTTTGCTTTTCCCACTTATTGTGAAACTATTCCTTGAGCTCATGCAACATCTTCTTGAAGATCTGAACATCCGCCACGCTGAGCTTGGCCATGTTCTTCTTGAAGTGTGCCTTCTCATAGACAATTTTGTTCTTCAGCTCGACAATCTTCTGAGCCAGAGCCAACTCATTAGCAATGCCTCCATGGAAGGTGACGCTGATGTCAACAGGCAGCTGAAGATCATCGATGCTGATGCTCTTGTCATCAAACCATTCGTCGATGAAGTTGTTCAGAATGTCCACGTCAAAGAGGGGCAGATCGTTGAAGATCTCCGCCTCTTGCTTGCTTTTGATAAGCAGCTCAAGAGCTTCATCACCAAGATCTTCATCACTTGACAGATCGATGGTGTCTTCTTCATTCCGCAGAGCGGCAGCTGGAGTAAGTTCATGCCCAGAAATCTTCTTGGGCTCCTTGGGTTTCTTGGACTTCTCGGTCTTTTTGGAGACACGAGACAAATCTTCAGACTACACACTGAGTTCAGGACGTGCAGTGGCCAACCGCTTCACAGTTGAAGCTTTTGGAGCGGCAGAAGGCTTCGAAGCTTTTGATATATTGTTTTTCTGCTTCGGTGGAGCTGGCGCATCTTCAGAGTCTGCGTCTTCAGCAGATTGCTCCACAGTGGCCCTCTGAGCTGCTATGTGAGAGAGGAGGCTATCGAAGTTGTTTAAGGGGCCAATGACATTTGGATTGGCGTCGCGTGTGCCATCCGCCCTTGGAGCAGATGGACCAGGGTTGAAGTTGAGACCAAGATCTTTCTTGTTCTTCACAGCTGAATCTTTTGCAAACTGATAGTTGCGCTTGAAAAGATTGTCTTCAGAACACCATAACATAGATGATGGGTCGGCATTCTCTGGCTTCGGTCGTCGGACCATGCATGGGTAGAAGACTTGAGCAATGGCTTCAGACCTGGACCTGCGCTACAGATTTCTGTACAGAATATCTCCCCATGGGTGCTTAATAGCATTCTTCTCTGCATATTCAGGGGTTATGAAGTTGTACTTGTCGGATTTCGTGTTCCGGCAAAACCCTCAAGGTTTGAACACTGGGGTGTGATACATCTCCAACGTATCTATAATTTTTGATTGCTCCATGCTATTATATATTCTGTTTTGGATGTTCAATGGGCTTATTTATACACTTTTATATTATTTTTAGGACTAACCTATTAACCAGAGGCCCAGCCCAAATTGCTGTTTTTTTGCCTATTTCAGTGTTTCGAAGGAAAGGAATATCAAACGGAGTCCAAACGGAATGAAACCTTCGGGAACGTGGTTTTCTCAACAAACATGATCCAGAGGACATGGAGTGGACGTCAAGCAATCAACAAGGAGGCCACGAGGTAGGGGGCGCGCCTACCCCCCTGGGCGCGCCCTCCACCCTTGTGGGCCCCTCGTGGCTCCACCTACCTACTTCTTCCTCCTATATATACCTACGTACCCCCAAACCATCAAAGAGCACCACGAAAACCTAATTCCACCGCCGCAACCTTTTGTACCTGTGAGATCCTATCTTGTGGCCTATTCCGGCGCTCCGCTGAAGGGGGCATTGATCATGGAGGGCTTCTACATCAACACCATAGCCTCTTCGATGATGTGTGAGTAGTTTACCTCAGACCTTCGGGTCCATAGTTATTAGCTAGATGGCTTCTTCTCTCTCTTTGGATCTCAATACAAAGTTCTCCAAGATTCTCTTGGAGATCTATTCGATGTAATCTTCTTTTGCGGTGTGTTTGTCGAGATCCGATGAATTGTGGGTTTATGATCAAGATTATCTATGAACAATATTTGAATCTTCTCTGAATTCTTTTATGTATGATTGGTTATCTTTGCAAGTCTCTTCGAATTATCAGTTTGGTTTGGCCTACTAGATTGATCTTTCTTGCAATGGGAGAAGTGGTTAGCTTTGGGTTCAATCTTGCGGTGCTCGATCCCAGTGATAATAGGAGAAACGACACGTATTGTATTGTTGCCATCGAGGATAAAAAGATGGGGTTTATATCATATTGCATGAGTTTATCCCTCTACATCATGTCATCTTGCTTACAGCGTTACTCCATTCTTATGAACTTAATACTCTAGATGCATGTTGAATAGCGGTCGATGTGTGGAGTAATAGTAGTAGATGCAGGCAAGAGTCGGTCTACTTGTCATGGACGTGATGCCTATATACATGATCATACCTAGATATTCTCATAACGATGCACTTTTCTATCAATTGCTCGACAGTAATTGTTCACCCACCGTAATACTTATGCTATCTTGAGAGAAGCCACTAGTGAAACCTATGGCCCCCGGGTCTATTTTCCATCATATTAATTTCCCGTCAACAAGCTATTTCTTGCACCGTTTATTTTGCAATCTTTACTTTTAACCCTTATCATAAAAATACCAAAAATATTGTCTTATCATCTCTATCAGATCTCACTTTTGCATGTGGCCGTGAAGGGATTGACAACCCTTTATTGCGTTGGTTGCAAGGTTCTTATTTGTTTGTGTAGGTACGAGGGACTTGCGTGTGGCCTCCTACTGGATTGATACCTTGGTTCTCAAAAACTGAGGGAAATACTTATGCTACTTTGCTGCATCACCCTTTCCTCTTCAAGGGAAAACCAACGCAGTGGTCAAGAGGTAGCAAGAAGGATTTCTGGCGCCATTGCCCGGGGGGGTGTGCACCAAGTCAAGTCAAGATTTGACTCCCGCCAACGAGCCATTTTTGGTGCCGTTGCCGGGTAGTCTACGCACAAGTCAAGACATACCAAGTACCCATCACAAAGTCTTATCCCTCGCATTACATTATTTGCCATTTGCCTCTCGTTTTCCTCTCCCCCACTTTACCCTTGCCATTTTATTCGCCCCCTCTTTCCGTCCGCCTCTTTTTCGCTTGCTTCTTGTTTGCTCGTGTGTTGGATTGCTTGCATGTCACGATGGCTCAAGAAAATACTAAATTGTGTGAATTTTCTTATACCAACAACAATGATTTTCTTAGTACTCCGATTGCACCTCTTACCGAAGCTGAATCTTGTGAAATTAATGCTGCTTTGTTGAATCTTGTCATGAAAGATCAATTCGCCGGCCTTCCTAGTGAAGATGCCGCTACCCATCTAAGTAGCTTTGTTTATTTGTGTGATTTGCAAAAGAAGAAAGATGTGGATAATGATATTTTTAAATTAAAGCTATTTCCGGTTTCTCTTAGAGATTGTGCTAAAACTTGGTTTTCATCTTTGCCTAAAAATAGTATTGATTCTTGGAATAAGTGCAAAGATGCTTTTATCTCTAAATATTTTCCTCCCGCTAAGATCATCTCTCTTAGAAACGATATTATGAATTTTAAGCAACTTGATCATGAACATGTTGCACAAGCTTGGGAAAGGATGAAATTAATGATATGTAATTGCCCTACTCATGGTTTGAATTTATGGATGATTATACAAAAAATTTATGCCAGATTGAATTTTGCTTCTAGAAATCTTTTAGATTCGGCCGCGGGAGGCACTTTTATGGAAATCACTTTAGGAGAAGCTACTAAACTCCTAGATAATATTATGGTTAATTATTCTCAATGGCACACTGAAAGATCTACTAGTAAAAAGGTGCATGCAATTGAAGAGATTAATGTTTTGAGTGGAAAGATGGATGAACTTATGAAATTATTTGCTAATAAGAGTTTTTATGCTGATCCCAATGATATGCCTTTGTCTACTTTGATTGAGAATAATAATGAATCTATGGATGTGAATTTTGTTGGTAGGAACAATTTTCGTAACATCGCTTATAGGGGAAATTTTAATCCTTGGCCGTATCCTAGTAATTCCTCTAATAATTATGGTAATTCCTACAACAACTCTTATGGGAATTTTAATAAGATGCCCTCTGATTTTGAGACTAGTGTTAAAGAATTTATGATTTCTCAAAAGAATTTCAATGCTTTGCTTGAAGAAAAATTACCTAAAATTGATGAGTTGGCTAGGAACGTTGATACAATTTCTCTTGATGTTGATTCTTTGAAACTTAGATCTATTCCACCTAAGCATGATATCAATGAGTCTCTCAAAGCCATGAGAATTTCCATTGATGAATGCAAAGAAAGAACCGCTAGGATGCGTGCTAAGAAAGATTGCTTTGTGAAAGCGTGTTCTTCTAGTTTTCATGATTATAAGGATGAAGATCTAAAAGTAATTGATGTGTCCCCTATTAAATCTTTGTTTTGCAATAAGAATCTTGATAATGATGGGATTGGAGATGAGTCAACTTTAGTTAAAAGGCGTCCCAAAAATCTGGAGTTTTTAGATCTTGATGCAAAAATTGGTAAAAGTGGGATTGAAGAGGTTAAAACTTTAGATAGCAATGAACCCACTATTTTGGATTTGAAGGAATTTAATTATGATAATTGCTCTTTGATAGATTGTATTTCCTTGTTGCAATCCGTGCTAAATTCTCCTCATGTTTATAGTCAAAATAAAGCCTTTACTAAACATATCGTTGATGCTTTGATGCAATCTTACGAAGAAAAACTTGAGTTGGAAGTTTCTATCTCTAAAAAGTTTATGATGAGTGGGAACCTACAATTAAAATTAAAATTAAAGATCATGAATGCTATGCTTTGTGTGATTTGGGTGCTAGTGTTTCCATGATCCCAAAAACTTTATGTGATTTGTTAGGTTTCCGCGAATTGGATGATTGTTCTTTAAACTTGCATCTTGCGGATTCCACTATCAAGAAACCTATGGGAAGAATTAATGGTGTTCTTATTGTGGCAAATAGGAATTATGTGCCCGTAGATTTTATTGTTCTTGATATAGATTTCAATCCTTCATGTCCTGTTATTCTTGGTAGACCTTTCCTTAGAACGATTGGTGCAATTATTGATATGAAGGAAGGGAATATTAGATTCCAATTTCCGTTAAGGAAAGGCATGGAACACTTCCCTAGAAATAAGATTAAATTACCTTATGAATCTATTATGAGATCCACTTATGGATTGCCTACCAAAGCTGGCAATACCAAGATCTATCCTTGCTTTTATGCCTAGCTAGGGGCGTTAAACGATAGCGCTTGTTGGTAGGCAACCCAATTTTATTTTTATTTTCTTGCTTTTTTCTGTTTAGTAATAAATCTTTTATCTAGCCTCTGGTTAGATGTGATTTTATGTTTTAATTAGTGTTTGTGCCAAGTGAAACCTATAGGATCTTCTTGGATGATAGTTATTTGATCTTGCTGAAAATTCCAGAAACTTTCTGTTTACGAAAACAATTGTTTAAAATCATCAGAACGTGATAAAATAATGATTCCAATTGAAGTAGATCAATAAACCAATTATCTAGGTCTTCCTATTTTGGTAGATTTTTCTGAGTTCCAGAAGTTTGCGTTATATACAGATTACTACAGACTGTTCTGTTTTTGACAGATTCTGTTTTTCGTGTGTTGTTTGGTTATTTTGATGAATCTATGGCTAGTAAAAGAGTTTATAAACCATAGATAAGTTGGAATAAAATAGGTTTAACACCAATATAAATAAATAATGAGTTCATTACAGTACCTTGAAGTGGTGTTTTGTTTTCTTTCGCTAATGGAGCTCATGAGATTTTCTGTTAAGTTTTGTGTTGTGAAGTTTTCAAGTTTTGGGTAAAGATTTGATGGATTATGGAACAAGGATTGGCAAGAGCCTAAGATTGGGGATGCCCAAGGCAACCCAAGGTAAAATTCAAGGTGAACCAAAAGCCTAAGCTTGGGGATGCCCCGGAAGGCATCCCCTCTTTCGTCTTCGTCTATCGGTAACTTTACTTGGGGCTATATTTTTATTCACCACATGATATGTGTTTTGCTTGGAGCGTCTTGTATGATTTGACTCTTTTCTCTTTATTTTACCACAATCATCCTTTTTGTACACACCTTTTGAGAGAGACACACATGATTCGGAATTTGTTAGAATACTCTATGTGCTTCACTTATATCTTTTGAGCTATATAGTTTTTGCTCTAGTGCTTCACTTATATCTTTTAGAGCATGGCGGTGGTTCTATTTTATAGAAATATTTGATCTTTCATCCTTCACTTATATTATTTTGAGAATCCTTTAGAACATCATGGTAATTTGCTTTGGTTATAAATTTAGTCCTAATATGATAGGCATCCAAGATTAATAAAAACTTTAAAGTGCATTGAATACTATGAGAAGGTTGATACTTGATAATTGTTTTGATATATGAAGATGGTGATATTAGAGTCATGCTAGTCGAGTAGTTGTGAATTTGAGAAATACTTGTTCTAAAGTTTGTGATTCCCGTAGCATGCACGTATGGTGAAACGCTATGTGATGAAGTCGGAGGATGATTTATTTATTGATTGTCTTCCTTATGAGTGGCGGTCGGGGATGTGCGATCGTCTTTTCCTACCAATCTATCCCCCTAGTAGCATGTGTGTAGTACTTTGTTTCGATAACTAATAGATTTTTGCAATAAGTATGTGAGTTCTTTATGACTAATGTTCAGTCCATGGATTATACGCACTCTCACCCTTCCACCATTGCTAGCCTCTCTAATACCACACACCTTTCGCCGGTATCATACACCCACCATATGCCTTCCTCAAAACAGCCAACATACCTACCTAATATGGCATTTCCATAGCCATTCCGAGATATATTGCCATGCAACTTACCGCCGTTCCGTTTATTATGACACGCTCCATCATTGTCATATTGCCTTGCATGATCATGTAGTTGACATCGTATTTGTGGCAAAGCCACCTTCATAATTCTTTCATACATGTCACTCTTGATTCATTGCATATCCCGGTACCCCACCGGAGGCATTCACATAGTGTCATATTTTGTTCTAAGAATTGAGCTGTAAGTAAATAAGAGTGTGATGATCATCATTATTAGAGCATTGTCCCAAGTGAGGAAAGGATGATGGAGACTATGATTCCCCCACAAGTCGGGATGAGACTCCGGACGAAAAAAAAGAAATAAAAAAGAGAAAAGAAAAAAAAGAGGCCAAAAAAAGGCCCAAATAAAAAAATGAGAGAAAAAGAGAGAAGGGACGATGTTACTATCCTTTTACCACACTTGTGCTTCAAAGTAGCACCTTGATCTTCATCATAGAGAGTCTCCTATGTTGTCACTTTCATATACTAGTGGGAATGTTTCATTATAGAACTTGGCTTGTATATTCCAATGATGGGCTTCCTCAAAATGCCCTAGGTCTTCGTGAGCAAGCAAGTTGGATGCACACCCACTTAGTTTCTTTTGTTGAGCTTTCATATATTTATAGCTCTAGTGCATCCGTAGCATGGCAATCCCTACTCACTCACATTGATATCTATTAATGGGCATCTCCATAGCCCGTTGATACGCCTAGTTGATGTGAGACTATCTTCTCCTTTTTGTCTTCTCCACAACCACCATTCTATTCCACATATAGTGCTATGTCCATGGCTCATGCTCATGTATTGCGTGAAGATTGAAAAAGTTAGAGAACATCAAAAGTATGAAACAATTTCTTGGCTTGTCATCGGGGTTGTGCATGATTAAATACTTTGTGTGATGAAGATAGAGCATAGCCAGACTATATGATTTTGTAGGGATAACTTTCTTTGGCCATGTTATTTTGAGAAGACATGATTGCTTTGTTAGTATGCTTGAAGTATTATTATTTTTATGTCAATATTAAACTTTTATCTTGAATCTTTCGGATCTGAACATTCATGCCACAATAAAGAAAATTACATTGAAGAATATGCTAGGTAGCATTCCACATCAAAAATTCTGTTTTTATCATTTACCTACTTGATACGTATCCAGCGTATCTATAATTTTTGATTGCTCCATGCTATTATATATTATGTTTTGGATGTTCAATGGTCTTATTTATACACTTTTATATTATTTTTGGGACTAACCTATTAACCGGAGGCCCAGCCCAGATTGCTGTTTTTTTTGCCTATTTCAGTGTTTCGAAGGAAAGGAATATCAAACGGAGTCCAAACGGAATGAAACCTTCGGGAACGTGGTTTTCTAAACAAACGTGATCCATAGGACTTGGAGTGGACGTCAAGCAATCAACGAGGAGGCCACGAGGCAAGGGGCGCACCTACCCCCCTGGGCGCGCCCTCCACTCCCGTGGGCCCCTCGTGGCTCCACCGACCTACTTCTTCCTCCTATATATACCTACGTACCCCCAAACCATCGAAGAGCACCACGAAAACCTAATTCCACCGCTGCAACCTTCCTTACCCGTGAGATCCCATCTTGGGGCCTTTTCCGGCGCTCCACCGGAGGGGGCATTGATCACGGAGGGCTTCTACATCAACACCATAGCCTCTCCGATGATGTGTGAGTAGTTTACCTCAGGCCTTCGGGTCCATAGTTATTAGCTAGATGGCTTCTTCTCTCTCTTTGCATCTCAATGCAAAGTTCTCCTCAATTCTCTTGGAGATCTATTCGATGTAATCTTCTTTTGCGGTGTGTTTGTCGAGATCCGATGAATTGTGGGTTTATGATCAAGATTATCTATGAACAATATTTGAATCTTCTCTGAATTCTTTTATGTATGATCGGTTATCTTTGCAAGTCTCTTCGAATTATCATTTTGGTTTGGCCTACTAGATTGATCTTTCTTGCAATGGGAGAAGTGGTTAGCTTTGGGTTCAATCTTGCGGTGCTCGATCCCAGTGACAGTAGGGGAAACGACACGTATTGTATTGTTGCCATCGAGGATAAAAAGATGGGGTTTATATCATATTGCATGAGTTTATCCCTCTACATCATGTCATCTTGCTTAAAGCGTTACTCCGTTCTTATGAACTTAATACTCTAGATGCATGCTGGATAGCGGTCGATGTGTGGAGTAATAGTATTAGATGCAGGCAAGAGTCGTTCTACTTATCATAGACGTGATGCCTATATACATGATCATACCTAGATATTCTCATAACTATGCACTTTTCTATCAATTGCTCGACAGTAATTTGTTCACCCACCGTAATACTTATGCTATCTTGAGAGAAGCCACTAGTGAAACCTATGGCCCCCCGGTCTATTTTCCATCATATTAATTTCCCGTCAACAAGCTATTTCTTGCACCATTTATTTTGCAATCTTTACATTTAATCTTTATCATAAAAATACCAAAAATATTATCTTATCATCTCTATCAGATCTCACTTTTGCAAGTGGCCGTGAAGGGATTGACAACCCCTTTATTGCGTTGGTTGCAAGGTTCTTATTTGTTTGTGTAGGTATGAGGGACTTGCGTGTGGCCTCCTACTGGACTGATACCTTGGTTCTCAAAAACTGAGGGAAATACTTACGCTACTTTGTTGCATCACACTTTCCTCTTCAAGGGAAAACCAACGCAGTGCTCAAGAGGTAGCAGGGTGCGCACGAAGATCTCCCCCTACCTAATCAGTTGCCTCCTACTGCGGTGGGTGCTAGTCCTATTCATAGAGGCCTTGGTCCTCTTCCCAAATATTGAGCGGGATGGGATGCCACAACGGCCAATTTGAAGGGGGACAGCTAGTACAAGTTATCCTGACTAAAGGTGGTCTTCGCCTGCCAAAGGCTCCGGTGGTGACGCCGTCTTGGGCTCCACGGTGACCTCCGTCCTGCCGTCCTGCTGGTCTTGGTCTTGTTGCACCGATATGGAAACCTTTGTCTGATGCCTCGGTACTACTCGCATGCGCTTGCCCCTGATGAGGCCGCTCCCGTGGAGGTCTTGTGTCATCAGCCTCGCGAGGCTTGGCCCCTCGCGAGGGTCTTGAGTGTTTGCTGGTGAAGATGGGCTGTACGGGGCCGCCGGGAGAGCCACGCCATGGGCCGCAGGCATGCAAGTCTAGGGACCCCCATTCCTAGAATGCCGACAGTAGCCCCCGGGCCCAAGGCACGCTTGGACTTGGCTTCGAGGCGAAGCCAAAGGGCAAATGCGGAGCGCCGTGGGCCCCAACAGCCTGCGGCCTTCGTAGATGCGTGGCGATTGATTGGGCATGGGCGTCTCCGCTTCCCCACGCTGCCTCGGCAACTACTCGTCTGACAAAAGGCCAGCGCGGGCTATGCTTGCCTTCATTGCTTTCCTCCGCCCTGCTCCAGATCCCCTTTCTCGCTCTTTGCTTCCGAAATCTCCAGATCTGCTTCAATCCTCTTCCGAGATTTCGACCAATGGTGCCTCGCAAGGTCAAGCCCGCTTCGCCGCCGGCTTGCTACGAGCCCAACGTCTCAGAGAAGAACCTCGCCGCCACGCGCCTGCTGACGGCGAGGGAGAGCAACGAGAAGGGGAAGACCGAGCTCCGGGCCGGCTCCACCGAGCCGGAGGCTCAGGGGAGCACCTTCTACCCTTCTTCATGAGCAGCGTCGTCGCTGGCCTGGTTCCCCCCTTCTCCGACTTCTTCTACGCCGTCCTCCACCATTACAGGTTGCAGGCCCTTCATCTCCATCCCAACTCCATTCTTCTCTTGTCGATCTTCTCCTTCTACTACGAGGCGTATGTCGGGGTGATGCCGTCCGTGGCTCTGCTGTGCCACTTCTTCTTCCTCCGAATCAACGACGGTCATACCTCAGGGTGTGCCAATTTCGTCGCGGCGGCAAGGCCAACGCAATCTCGAAGGCCGGGAAGAAGGCCGATGGCTTCAGGAGCAAGTGGGTCATGATGGATGCCAAGTGTGTCCAGCCCCAGCTAAGGTTGCCGACGGAGATGCCCCAGTCTGACGTGGGCTGGTCCCGCGCGAAGCTCACCGACGATCGGGCGATGTTGGTGCTGGAGAAGATGAATGCTGACCTGAAGCCGGGCAACGCGAAGGCGGCGAAGCTGACAGGGGCCATGCTCCTGAGGGAGTTCCTGATGCAGCGGGTGGCTCTGCTCCACGCGCACTCACGCCCCCTGTGTACGCTTGGGAGCGAAGAAGACAAGCTTCGCCTGAGTCCGGTGGCCTTGCCTGACGAGGAGCTGACCGTGGCTCTCCGCCTCTTGGTCGGGGACGACCAGGAGTATTCGCCGAGCGCCATCGTTCCCTTGTTCCTTCGCAAGGACGGGGCGCAGGTTGTGGCCTCCATGCCCACCTTCGACGAGCGCGGCCTGGTGCCGCCGACGCCCCTTGTGGTCCCGGAGGCGACGGCGCCGATGGACGTGTCTTCAGGCGATTCCCGTAGGGAGGGGGAAGAGGAGGAAGACGAGGAGCACGACTTGGAGGTGACCCCCGAGGGGATGGGAGAGACCTCCCCCTTGAGCAAGGCTGACATCCTCTGCACCCTTCCTGACGACGACGAGGCCGACGTCCCCCAGGAGAAGGAGGAGCCGCCCGTGATCCCGACGAGGGGCAGGTCGGCGCTTGTCGTGGAATTGTCACAGCAGATGTCCTCGCGCAAGGACTTAGTCGTGGAGCCATTGCCGCTAGGAAGCTTAAAGGGGTTAAACGGGACAAGGAACACGAGGGTTATACTGGTTCGGCCCCTTACGGTGAAGGTAAAAGCCTACGTCCAGTTGAGGTGGTATTACTTAGGGTTTCGGTGACCAGGGAGCTTAATCGCTATGCCCGGCTCTTGATCTGTTGTCTCTCGTCCTGAACCGCCGCCGGGTCGTCCCTTTATATAGAGAGGTTGACGCCCCGCGGCTCTCAGAGTCCCGGCCGGCTTATAACAGTATCCGGCTCGGACTCTTAACTACTCTTGCCTTACATTACAAGTCTTGCCATAACGGCGGGTTATCACTACGGGCCTTAAGCCGCCTCCGGGTCTTAAGCCCATTATTGATCTGCCATCCTCAAGATTGGTATTGGGCTTCACGCGATGACCATTATGACATAACCCGGCCCCTCCTGGGCAGGTGACTCTAATGGTTATATCCTCAACATTAGGCCCCAGATTGATTTGAACCAGTTCATGTCAATCTTCAATCCCCTTGAAAGAAAATCTTCCGGCTTCTGCTTGTGCGAAAGTTATCACCCACCGTGACGTCATCTTATGGATTCTTGGTAACCCGCCATGACGTCATCTTCCATTAAATTCATTTTTTATTCTGTCATATCCCAACGGATCTTATCTTTAATGACCATCCCGAAAATCGAGGCGCTTCTATGGCGAGATAATCACGTCTTGGCCTCCTCGTTTCTCGCGCCCATTTATCAGTCATCCTTATAAATAGGCCCGGCCCATAAGCCTTCATTCACTCCTCTCTTCCATCGTCTTCCTCCTCTGACGCCCGAGAGCTTGAGCTCCACCGCCGCCGCCGCGCCCCTTGTCTTCCTCAACCTTGGCCGCTGCATCACCCTGAACTGGTCCAGAGAAACGGCGGCGACCTGCGCATCTCATCAGCGCCGGTAAGTTCGTGCACCTCCCTACAGTAGATCCGCATTAGGGTTCTGTCGTTCTTCCCCTGTTCTTCGTTGTTCATCTCAAGTTCTTCACAGTTCCGCCACCGAGGTTCCCTTTGATCTAAAAACGGTATAGACTCCCTGCGGTAGTAGTTTCTCACTCATTTTTATGCTAGTAGATCCCCTTTGTCCGCAAAAAGACCTCGTTCTGAGCATACGAATTTCTCTGTATCAGCTTTCTAGGTCTAGAAATTTTTCCTTTCTAGACGATCGTTTGATCCAAAATAATTACTGTGATCTGTGAAACTTGTTTGTGCAACACTTAGACAAAAACCTGCATCTGTTAACCATGGTGGCTCATATCTCCGGCTTAAAAGAGGCCATGCACTGTGAAATTTCCGGCTTATGCATGATAGAGTTTTAAACCACTTGAATTACTTATGATATCCACAGTGGCTTAAATAACCCGACACACTTAGTCATATATCATTAGGCCCCTTCATAAGCCGCCATCTTGAATACTGAATTGAAATCTTCCTCCGGCTTATATTTGAACCGGATATTTTATTTTGTCATAGGTTTTCGTCTTTCACCATGCCGCCCAAAGCTCCCAAGGCACCCATTACGTGCAACTGGATGAGATCCAATGTTACCGACGATACTTTAGATGATTTCGTGAAGATGGGTTACCTGCCTAAGAAGGAGGTTATGTCTTATCGTGCTCCTGACCCGTCCGAAGAAAGACCTCAACCAAGAGATGGAGAGGTTGTGATATTTGCTGATCACATGAGCCGGGGTTTTGCACCTCCCGGCTCAAAATTCTTTAGAGACGTTCTGAACTTCTTCGATCTACGACCTCAAGACATTGGACCCAATTCCGTGTCGAACATTTGTAACTTTCAAGTGTTCTGCAAAGTATACCTTGGAGAAGAGCCCAGCCTGCTACTCTTTAGGGAGTTATTTTACATGAACCGCCAGAATGAATGCGCCAACGGGCCTAGCTTGGAACTTGGTGGAATCTCCATTCAACGACGGAGAGATTGCCTCTTTCCTTATGCTGAGCCGCCAAGCCACCCCAAGGACTGGAACCAGACATGGTTCTACTGCCAAGATACTTCTCCGGCTGATGAGAACCCTCTGCCCGACTTTCGTGCCCTGCGTCTGGAGCCAAATCACCCTCTGCCAGACAAACTATCTCAAGCTGAGCGTCAACCACTGATCCCCACCATCAACAAGATTAAAGCTCTTCTAGGAAATGGCCTTAACGGCGTTGATCTGGTCCGGGTCTGGATTGCTTGGCGGGTGATTCCCTTGAGCCGCCGCCCCGGCTTAATGTGTGATTACACGGGCCGGAAGGATGACCCTCTGCGGCACAGCCCCAACGACCTACCTGAGGACATTGTTGACGACATGACCAAGTCCCTCTTGAACGAGAGCTTAGCAGACTGCGGGAGGACTGGCTTAAGCCCCTTCTGCCAAGCTAACCCGGCTCCGGCGGTAAGCTACCAATCTGAACACTTTACTTTCCATTTTAACAATTTTCGTTTTAACTTCAAGGAAACCTTTGTTGCATTTTTCAGGCTAATGACAAGTTCTGGAAGGTCAAGTATGACCATGAGGCTACTAAAAAAGCTAGGAAGGCTAAAAAAGCCGCCAGGAGAGCCGCTCCCCGCAAGAAGGGGAGTAAGCCTAGCGCCTCAGAGCTGCTTTAGTTGGATGACAGCTCTGAGTCAGAGGTAGCCCTTGATCCTTTAGGCTCTTCTTTTGTTTTTCGTCTGTTTTTAACCATCTTATTGACACTGATTATCAGCAGGATGATACCGGAGCGAGTAACCCGGTGATTGAAGAGGTAACTATACTTTCCTCCAACTCGGAGCCCTTGCCAAGGCTGAAAGTCCGAAGAGTAACCCGGAAAGTAAGATTTTCACATCCTTTAGCTTATCAAGATCCTCAATTTCTTTTGAAGCGACAGATTCATGAGAGCCGGAGACACAGCTGAACCAACAAGGATGCAGACCTCTCCTCCAGTTTACCTAAAGCATCAAGGAAGCGCCGGACTGAGGTTATCTCCAACTTATATCCTTTTCATCCTTTAGCGAGCGTCACTCGTCAACCACTCAATTCGTCTGATTCAAACTATCAGGAAACTTCACCTTCCTCCGGTGACTCCATGCAATCTAACTTGCCGGCTTTCAAGACCGCACCCGGGTAATGATAATCGGCTTATTTTGTGCTTTATATTACTCATGTTTTTGCACTAACCTTTTGACTTTCAGTGCACAAGCAAAACTCAGCAAGAGGGCAAAGAAAAGTCACCCGGTCGAAGACCCGGTCTTGACTGAACCCAACGCCTCTGCCTCTGAGCCGCCATCTGCACCAGCTCCGGAAACCGCCGCTTCAACTAAAGAACAAACCATGGCGGGTTCTGACAACCCAGAGATTCCCAGCTCAGCTCAACCGGCCGATGACCCGGATGTGGTGATTACCCGGACCGAATATGTTGAGCCGGGAAGACCCACTGTGCTGGCCAGATGCTCTACCAAAGAAGAACTGCTGGAGCGCCGCAGGGCCAGACCGGAGATCACTGACTATGCTAACTTGAGCATTGGAGACATTGTTTCAGGTTACATTGGTCAAGTGCACAACAGCCGGGACCTGGAGATTGACATGGTAAAGCAGATACAACAAAAATCTGAGGTACAACTCTCTTGCTTACTCCATAGTCATCCTTACCATGCTAGCCCCCAAGTCTATTACTTATGATAGAATATGTTGTAGACTTAACTTCCGGCTTACCTGCATGAACCGGCACTTATAAATAGAATCTTTCAGCATACATTAGCCCCCAAGTGCCAAGTGTCTTTGCTTGCAAAGTGCTTGGGACTTTAATGTTGCATGATAATTACTCAAACTGTAACCCGGAATTTGTACAGGCTGCCTGCAAGAAATTTGAATCGGAAATCTCTGAGCTGAAGAACCGCCTGAAGACTCAGGAAACTGAGGCCCGGAAGGCCAATGCCAAATTTGAGTTCAGTGTTGCTGCACAAGAAAAACTGAAGAAGAAATTTGAAACAGAAAGAAAGACTTGGGCCGAGGAGAAAACTGCCTTGCTCAGCCAGGCCGAACAAGCGGAGGCTGCTCTGACTGAGAGAACCACCGAACTCTCCGGCTTAAAACGCCATGTGTGACAGATGGTCTCCGCAATCTTCGGTAAGTCATTCTGCAAGCTTTTAACAAGTTTACATCCTTTATGTCTTATAAGTCCCACCATTGCCATCAGCTCACCTGACTTTGTTATATAGGTCCCAGAAGCTCCAACCTTAATCAGAATGTTCTGACTAAGCTGAAGGCTGTTTACACCTTGGTGGAGCAACTCTACACCGGGTCACAGCGTGCTTTAGCCGTTGTGGCTCTGTCCAATGAGGTTCCGACTCACCTGGCGGACGTACTCAGGCGGCTTGCCGTTCTTCCTCAGCGCTTCCAAGAGCTAAGACGGGCCTCTGCAAGAGCCGGAGCTATAGCTGCTCTGAGCCGGGCCAAGGCTTTTCTCCCGGAGCTAGACCCGGCCGACATTGCTCTTGGATACCCCAGCCTGAAGGAAGACGGGACCCCCTTCGACCAGAAAGACTTCGCCGCCTGTGTGAAAAGCATGCGCCCGGTGGCTACCATGATTGGGAATGACACAGATCTTACCAAGTATCAGCCGGGCTATGACGCGGAGAATCAGAGGATCCCAACTCCACGCTATGAAGTCGTCAGCCTGATCCCGCCGACTCGTAAGCACACCTTCGCCCCAGAAGTTGACCCGGCCGGGTTAATTGATGATGAGGCTCAATTTGAAGATTTGAGCGGCATTGACTGGAAATCATCAACCTTCCAGGTCATGGGAACAGCCAGAGGAGCGGAGAGGGATGAGCCGGAAGTTTTGACCCAACAAGCACCTTGATTGTTTAGGCGGCTCATGGTTACAGCTTAAAAACAATGCCTCACCTTTTGGACTCGGGGAGTCTTGTAATAGAGTAGGACAAACACTTAATTTTGTCGTGCCATCGTGCACGTGTTGAATGCTTAACTCCATTGAAGCTGCTTCTTTATATTCCTCCGGGTTATGTTCGACCATCTACTTTCCTTAAGTTAAAGAGCTATCTTTAATCATCCTGCATAGAAAACAAATCACAAGTCTCTGGGCGGCTTACCGCACTGAGAGTCATATACTTTAGGTATAACCCGGAATATGAACCAAAGTCACCAAAGACTGGCCCTCAATTATATCCTCGATATAACCATAATAGCATACTTACAGGCCTTCAAGTATACTTCCGGTTTAGGTAACCTAAATAATGAGGTTGAGAACTCAACTCCGGTTCACCAGCATTGATAATGCTTATTGTGTGCTGTTAACATTGTTAATCAAAGTTAAGCCGGTGGAGCAAGAACCGCCCTTGCACACTGTTGATATGATCAAAACAACTTGTTGCAAACCAAAAGATCAAAACTTAAGGGCTTCTGATTCGAATACGACCAGAGAACCGTCCCAAAGGGGTTAAGCTAAGATTCGAATGCGATCATATAGCCCCTAGTGGCGTTGGCGTTGCCGATCAAGAGGGTACCGACAGCTATGTTCTCTTTGGTTCGAATACGACCTATGTGTGAACAGGAAGCCCCCAAATGACCTTGAGAGTTGTTTAACGACGCTGATTCGAATATGATCCACGTCGGTTCCCAAAGGGGGTTGAGCTATGATTCAAATATGATCAAGAAAAACTCCCCAATGAGCTCGGTGATTTGCCAATCAAGTGGGTATCGACAGCTATGTTCTCTTTGGTTCGAATACGACCTATGTTTGAACAGGAAGCCCCCAGGTGATCATATTGGTAACGGCCAGATTCGGATATGATCGTAAGCCGGACCCACCTCCAAGTGACCATGTAATGTTGTAATGGAAATAACACATTTACCTTTGGAGGAGAAAGGACAGAGGTCCTGCTTTATTATTTATCATAATATATACATGGATATAGAAATATGTACATTATGAGAGCCGGCGGCTCAAGTCTAATAAGGCCGAAGCTGAGCTATGTTCCACGGCCGAAGGGTCTCTTCCTCCGACTTACGTGAGTCTTTGTGCTCCCGAACATCGATAAGGTAGTATGACCCGTTGTGCAAGTTCTTGCTGACCACAAAGGGCCCTTCCCAAGGCGGGGATAACTTGTGTGCATCTGTTTGATCTTGGATGAGCCGGAGCACCAGATCACCTTCCTGGAAGACCCTGGACTTAACCCGGCGGCTGTGATAGCGGCGCAGGTCTTGTTGGTAAATCGCCGAGCAAGCTGCTGCCACATCACGCTGTTCATCCAACAAATCAAGAGCATCTTGGCGCGCCCGCTCATTATCCGCCTCAATATAAGCCGCCACTCGAGGCGAGTCATGATGGATGTCGCTAGGGAGGACTGCTTCCGCTCCATAAACCATGAAGAAAGGCGTGTAACCCGTAGATCTGTTAGGAGTGGTATTGATGCTCCATAACACGGAGGGTAACTCCTCCACCCAACAGCCCGGCGTCCGTTGCAAAGGGACCAAAAGCCGGGGCTTGATGCCCTTCAAAATCTCCTGATTAGCTCTTTCAGCTTGACCATTGGATTGAGGGTGAGCCACTGATGAAACATCAAGTCGAATATGCTCTCGTTGACAAAACTCCTCCATGACGCCCTTAGACAGATTGGTACCATTGTCAGTTATAATGCTGTGTGGAAAACCAAAGCGAAATATCACCCTTTTCATGAACTGTACCGCTGTGGCCGCGTCACACTTGCTAACTGGCTCTGCCTCAACCCACTTTGTGAACTTGTCAACTGCCACCAAGA
Organism: Triticum aestivum; assembly: GCF_018294505.1. Taxonomy (NCBI): domain Eukaryota; kingdom Viridiplantae; phylum Streptophyta; class Magnoliopsida; order Poales; family Poaceae; genus Triticum; species Triticum aestivum. The sequence continues at coordinate 356,475,839 of NC_057814.1, forward strand.
GGTGGGTCTTCTTATCCTTGGACCTTTTAAAAGGCCCAACCATATCAAGCCCCCAGACCGCAAATGACCAAGTAATTGGAATCATCCTCAGCTCCTGAGCCCGCACATGAGCCCGTCGCGATAACCTCTGACAACCGTCACATTTACTGACCAAGTCCTCCGCATCAGCATGAGCCGTCAGCCAATAAAAACCATAACGAAAAGCCTTGGCCACAAGGGATTTTGAGCCGGCATGATGGCCACAATCCCCCTCGTGAATCTCACACAAAATTTCTTGACCTTCCTCAGGGGAAACACAACGCTGGAAAGTTCCAGTGACACTGCGACGATTCAGCTCGCCATTGATAATTATCATTGACTTAGACCGCCGGGTTATTTGTCTAGCCAAAGTTTCATCCTCAGGCAATTCTCCCCGGGTCATGTAAGCCAAGTATGGTACTGTCCAGTCTGGGGTAATGTGGAGAGCCGCCAGTCGCGCTGCCGCGGCGACCATGTTTTCCAACGGGTTGGCATAATGACCCGGTGGTATTGGCACATACTGAGGCGGGGCGGCGTTCACCCGGGGAGGCCCCATCACTTGGGGCTGAATTGACGTTCCAGCCCCGGGCGTCGTGACCTCTGGCGGGTTACTGGGTCCTGCACCAGGCGAGTTGAAGAGGTTTTGAGGATCGTAAACCGGAGGGAGTCGAGATTGGGCCTTTTGATGCCTCCTTCTCATGAGCTCATTGGACGCGTTCTGATCCATCGTGAGCCGGAAAGACTATGCCTGAATCAGCTGAGTCTAGGCGTCGAGAGCCGCCCTCTCCGAACCATCCTGATCCCTTCCGCCGCCAGATCCTCCTTGGCCTTTGCTAGATCCAACTTTAACTGTGCCACCTCCGCTTCATGCTAAGCTTGATCCGCTGGGGCAACCGTAGCGGTTAAAAGGGCCGTCATCTTGTCGATGAGATCCATCAGCACCTGAGCCAGCGAGGGCACAGGGCTTCCTGCCCCTGCGGTGGGGTTTTGAACAGGTTGTGCGCCAGCCATGAAGATTCCAACCCGGCTTGGCGGCTCAAAGGGGTCCGGAATACTGTCGCCATCGGAACAACCCCTCAGCCTGCCATCTTGAAGTTGGTATAACGAATCGGTCTCCTCTGTGGATGACTCGCCGTTAGAACGAGCGGCCGTCTCATCACCAGAACCAGATCCTTCAGAGAGCTCTCCATGGACGCATCCCACGAAAGCACGCTTCAAGGCAGGCAAGGCCCGGGCGGGTCGTGCATGTTGAGCCGTCTCGATGAGATCGGCGCAGAGGTCCGACTCAGGGCCCGGCTCACCAATCTTGCCAATAAAGACATGGATTCCGCCGAAGGGGACCCCCGGTACCCGTATTCAATTGAGCCGGCGTCGGGGCCCCAATTTGCATCGTCGATGTAGAGCTTGCCGCGACGACTCTTGGTCCTTCGGCCCACAGTGTATCCCTTGAGCCCTTCGAAGCTACCCTTTAAGAACTCAAATCCACCGTGCGCGTGCCCCACGGTGGGCGCCAACTGTCGTGGAATTGTCACGACTAAGTCCTTGCGCGAGGACATCTGCCGTGACAATTCCACGACAGCGCTGATCTCCCGAGGTGCTGCTTCTGCTCCGACATAGCCTGGAGCTGCTTCCGGCCCACTGCTGCTCCTTCGTCTGCTCCTGGAGCCCGTGCGCCCGCGCCTCAGGCTGTGAGGCTCTCGGGCTTCAAGCTTAGCAAGAGGAGGGTGGACTGCACCGCGGTGGACCAATAAGTGTTCATGCCCCACCTTGTTCTTGATCAGGCTGCTGATTCTTGACGTTCACCATTGATTGACTAGGCCGCCGCCTGCGGTGAAGAAGAGGAAGGAGGATACGGTGACACCGCCTGGGGCCGATCCACCCGCGGTAGCCGCACCTCCCACCGTGGAGAAGGGGAGCGACGGTGCTCACACCTCCCCGGCCCAGTCGTCCTCGCGAGGCCTGGAAGGGCATCCTCGTGAGGAGTCAGCCCCCGTGGCCCGCTGGCTCCAGAGGCGCTGATATCCGGTGCGGCTGCTGAGGTCCCCAAAGCTCTGGAGCCTCCAGTCTCCCAGGCTATGGTGACGACATCGCCCCTTCCTCCTCCTGCTGCACCGCTGACTCCAGGTCCTTCCACCTCCCCTGATGTCTTGGAGTGCGCCCTTCTTGAGATGACCCGGCTGGGAGAAGATCTTCAGGGCGCCGACCCCCACCTGGTAGCCGGGCGCCTGGAGCTGATCTCTGGCTGGCTTCATTCCGATGCGTCTTTTTGAGTGGCGCTGAGCCAAGCCGCGGCGACCTCCGAGAAGGAGAGGCAGGCCGCCGCCCAAGCCGCGGCTGCTCGCGAGGCGGTGCTGAATGATGTCGAGGCCGTCAGGGGTTGCTGCCGGGAGCTGGAGGCCGAGCTGAAGACTCTGCACAACAAGCGTGCGGAAGAAGCTCGTGGCCACAAGGCGGAGGAGGAGAAGATGAAGGCCCAGGAGGATGCCGTCAAGGATCACGATGCCGAGTTGGAGGAGTCGGCGAAGGTGCAGGCCACAGAATGCAGCCGGCTGGAGAAGCTGGAGCAGAAGGTGCAGGCGGAGAAGGCCGAGCTTGACGCCAAGGCGAAAGTTCTGGCCGAGGACCACGCGGCCTTCGCGCTCCTAGAGGAGAGGTCTCGCATGGCACTGAAGGCACTCTACGAGAAGGGCTTGGAGAAACCGCTGACCACCGATGAGTACGGCCCTGCCCAGCTGCTTCCCTACTTGGTCGAGGCGCTTGAGGAAGTTGTCAGCGGCATCGGCCCCATGGCAGAGGAAGAAGCTCATGTCCTTTCTTTGGCTGCGCTGACGCGCGTCTTCAGCCACCTCCATCTTCGCAATCCTGTCGCCTGCCTTGACGAGCTGCTGGACCATGTGGATGACGAGCACTGCGCAGCTGCTGCGCAGCCGTGAAGTGTCAGGTGGAGGCCCTGCTGAAGAAGTTCCGCGCCTTTGCGCCCGCGCCTTCGACCGGTGGTGCTACTGATCCTGCAGCCCTGGCTGGTGGTACAGGTGAAGGCGACGCTACCAAGGAAGGAGCGCCTCTTGCACGCGCCGGCTGTGTCCTCGGATGAATTGCTTGCGGCTCCTTTCCTGTTTAAACTCCTGCAACATGTACCGTGCCTCGTGGAGGCGTTTAAACTTGTGCTTGATATTCGGAGAACAATATGTCTTGTAATATTTGCTTTGAGATTTTGCAATTTCCTTCCCATTTGCTTTACGTTCTACGTCGGCAGAGCCCGGCCCCGCGCATACCTCAGCCGCCGTTGGGTCGTCCGGATCACCAGGACGAGACCAAGGAGTGAGGGGCTACGTGGCCAGTTAGGCTCCTGAGTCGCGATGCTCAGGAGTCCGCCTTGACGTGCAAACAGCTTTACGGAAAGGAGATGCAGGAGCAGGTCTAGTGTTCTACGTCGGCAGGGCCCGGCCCCACGCATACCTCAACCCCCGTTGGGTCGTCTGGATCACCAGGACGAGACCAAGTAGTGAGGGGCTACATAGCCAGTTAGGCTGCTGAGTCACGATGCTCAGGAGTCCCCCTTGACACTCAAACGACCTTCATACCTTTTTCCTTGCCGAGGCTCCACTCGGGAGGGCGCGCGATGACCAGGTCCGGGGGACCTGGCAGGGCGGCGTACGCTTGGGCATTACCCAAGCGCAGCCCCCGTGCCCAGCCCCCTTGCGCGACTCTCACGAGGGGAGGCATTGGCGATGGGGCCAGACACTGAGCTCAAGGGCTCCCTGAGGTTTATATGGCCGTGAGGCCGCCCTCAGTTGTTTATCACCGGCGCGGAGCATAGCGCTTCCGCACTTGCACGGGCACAGCCGCTCCTCGGCAGTGTCGATGGCCAGCGCGGAGCATGGTGCTTCCACTGGTACGTGGGAGGGGACTCCCTACTGCGGAGAGCCCCTGGGGCGTGTACAGCCCCGCCCTGACACGTGGCTTGCATGGTAGGGCTAGACGAGGTGTGTATGGGCACTCGTGAGCCAGCCCGGGACTCACGAGGCCCTACCTCAAGGCGGGTTGCACCTGGTCTTGGTTCTTGGTGGCTGTGGTGGTCCTGCGAGATGGTTAGACAACATGCGCCAAACGAATCTCCTGAGGCTATCGCATGAGAAGGCCAAGCACCAACGACCCCAGGAGGTGACGTGAACGGGGCCGGCCCGCCAGACAGAGCTCAGCCGTTGGATTTATCGACACTGCAGGGACGGTCCTGAGCACAAATGCCATGCCTAGCCTCCTTATGCGAAGGATCCTGAAGAAAGACGCTCGGCGGCCGGATCCCGTGGTGGGTGACAATCAAGCAGGTGATAACCATAGATAGATTATGCATGGAAAGCGAAGTAGCTCAGATAAATGCAAGAACGATACATGCCACTGGGCTGGACCCGAGCGGCTTGGGGATGATGCAGCCCGAGGGGCGCCACCAACAGAGTAAGCTAAAGGCATAAAAGGGTACATGCCGCAGGGAAAGACCCACACAGCCTGGGAATGATGCAGCCCGAGGGCGCTCCCAGCTAAATGAACTTGGAAAATATCACCTGGTTTTGTTGTCGAAGGGGTGTTGGGGGCAGCTGAAGATGCGTGGTGAAGGGCTTGCTCCTCACGAGCCATCGGGACCCTAAGCCTCGGGAGGCTCCGGGGGTCCAGGCGGTTCCTTGAGGACCGTCTCCATCTCCGCCAGGACTGCGTGACGCCTGGCCTCCTGAGCCACCAGGACGCTCAGCAGGTTGCGCTGGAAGGCGCACGCCACGCTCGGCAAGCCAAAAGGCATGCGAACATAGTTGTGAGGTGGGCCCTTACAGCGTCCCACGCGCGAAGGCCAGAAGAGCTCCTGAGATGCGGCTCTGTTGAGCCCTGGGATGTCGATGCAGACGTGCATCCCTACATCCTCGCCTGGATGGGGAGCCGCACCAGGTGAACGGCGGTCGCCGCGCATGGCTCTTGCATCCTGTAGTTCCTGAGTGGTCTTGGCAATGAACTCCTGAGCGCTGGGTGCTCCTCGCCCAGTGTCCTCCTGAGGGAACCGTGCTGCAAAGCACGCCTCCACGTGGTGCCCGAGTGCCTCCCTCGTGATGTTGGCAAGGTTGGAGGCCCTCCAGAAGAGAGCCCCCGAGCCCTGCCTGAGGAGGGCGCCGGGCGCGCCTTCCTATGCGAGGGAGGGAGGCGCCCCAGGCACGGGCGTCGATCCTGACATGGCTCCACTTGTGGCGCTGCTCTCCTGAGGCCCTGTGCGGAGTAGCTGCCTCTTCTTCTTGGGGATGGCCTCAGGAGGGTACTCGCCCTTGCTGTCGAGGTCTTCGATTGACGCTGCTTGGAAGGCGCGCTCGAGGGAGCACACCGCATCTCTTTCTTCGCAGGAGACTGTGATAATCCCGCCGCTTCCTGGCATCTTGAGGATGTTGTAGCTGTGGTGAGTCACCGCCATGAACTTGGCCAGGGCCGGATACCCGAGGATGGCATTGTACGGCAGGCGGATGTGGGCGACGTCGAAGTCGATGAGCTCGGTGCGGTAGTTGTCGCGCTGTCCGAAGGTGACAGTGAGGCAGACCTGCCCTATTGGCGTGGTGGAGCCGTCGGTCACTCCGGAGAAGGGCTTGGTAGGCCGAAGCTGATCGTAGGGCACTTGAAGGCTGTCGAATGTCTCGATGGACAGGAAGTTGAGCCCTGCACCACCGTCGATGAGGGTCTTGGTGACTTGTACGTTGCTGATGACGGGTGAACAGAGCATCGGAAGGGCGCCAGTGGTGACCGCGCACTTGAGCTGATCTGCCAAACTGAAGGTGATGGCGCACTTAGACCACCTAAGTGGGCGTGTGGCCTCGAGCCTGGGGAGGACTGCGTTCACCTCGCGAGCAAACTGCTTGAAGATACACTGAGATGCTGGGGCTTGAGCTCCGCCCAAGATGCAGGCGATAGCACGCGGCTCCTGGAAGCCCCCAGCCCCCTCGTCTTGATGGTGGTCGTCGTTCCTTCTTGGTGGCGGCGGCAGCGGAGGAAGACCAGCGTTGCCCTGGGGGCGGTCGTCGCGAGGCTGATCCCTCCAGCACCTTCACGAGGCTAGTCCTGCCAACGATCTTCGCGAGGCCGGTCGCGCCACTCCTGGCGAGGGCCACGGTTGTCCCAGCGTCCTCCGCCATGTCCTCCTCGGCCGTAGCCCCGGTCGTTGCGCTCGGGGCGTCGACCGAGGCGTCCATCTCGAATGGCCCTGAGCTTTGGACAGTTGTTGGTGTTATGGCTGTGTACGTTGTGGAAGGCGTAGAACGGTCGGGTGCTCTTGGATGACTCGGGCTGGTCCCGACCGTGCTTCGTGTCCGGCTCCGCCACGAGCAAGGCCACTCCCTTGCGCTTCACGTCCTTAGCCTTGGATTTCTTCTCCTCCGGATCGGTAGCTGGGAGCTCGAGGAGGGAAAGGCGCCCTTCCTCAGCCCTTGCGCACTTGGTCGCCAGGTTGAACAGCTCCAGAGACGTGCATAGCTCCTCGTGGATAGCGAGCTCTTCCTTCATCTCGACTTCGCGGGCGCCATCAGAACGCCGAGATGATGGCCTCGTCTGTCACCTTGGGGATCTTGAGGCGAACGTTGTTGAAGCGCTGGATGTACTTCTGCAAGGTCTCTCCTGGCTGCTGCTTGATGCGGTGCAGGTCACCCGCGGCCGGGGGGCGGTCGCGAGTGCCCTGGAAGTTGGCGACGAAGCGGTCGCGCATCTCATCCCAGGAGGAGATCGAACCTGGGGGCAGGTTCAGGAGCCACGAACGAGCACCATCCTTGAGCGCCATGGGGAACCAGTTCTCCATGACTTTCTCGTCGCCGTTGGCCGCCTCGATGCTCAGCTCGTAGAGCTGCAAGAACTCCGCGGGGTCAGGGGTGCCGTCGTAGCGAGAAGGCAGATCCGGCATGAACTTTCCTGGCCAGGCAACGCTACGCAACTCAGGGGTGATGGCGCGCCAGCCTGCCGTGGTCACCGGGGCCCTTCGCTGATGCAGAGCTTGCCCATGATGCCCGCGCACCGCCGCTGCAGGCGGCACGCGATCTTGTCGTGGTGGCGCTCGGAGCACGGGAGCATTTTCTTGCACCTGGGGAACTTCTTGGCAACTTCCTTCTTCTCGCGCGGGCACCCGACGCGGTGGGTCGCGCCGGGGGGCCGCGCACCTTGGCGGCAGGACGCCGTCTTGGGGCAGACATGGTGGAGGCACTCCGTGGGCCACGTCGCCCGCAGCTGGCGGAGGGCGAGGCAGCGAGAGAGATGGCGGCGGGTGACGGAGAACGATGGGGAGGCCCGCCGACAGGGGCCATCTGAGCAACGCGGGCGGCGAGAGCGGCCCGGCACTCAGCGCGAGCCCGACGAGCGTCGGCCATGGATGCGACAAAGCGATGGGACGCGGATCGGCAGAAGGAAAACTTGGGCGCACCCCTACCTGGCGCGCCAAATGTCGGATTTCGGGTTCCGGCAAAACCCTCGAGGTTCAAACACTAGGGTGCGCACGAAGATCTCCCACTACCTAATCACGCCCTCTGCCTCATCGCGATCTCAAAGCTTAGCTCGACGAACCCGCAACACAAGAGACACCAGGTTTATACTGGTTCGGGCCACCAATGTGGTGTAATACCCTACTCCAGTGTGGTGGTGGTGGTTTGCCTCTTGGGCTGAGGATGAACAGTACAAGGGAAGAACAGCCTCCTGAGGAGAGGTGTTCTTGTGCTCGATGAACTTGTGTGGGTGAGGATGATCTGAATCCGTTCGAGATCAGTTGGAGATCCGTTCCAGATCAGTTGCCTCCTACTGCGGTGGCTAGTCCTATTTATAGAGGCCTTGGTCCTCTTCCCAATATTGAGCGGGAAGGGATGCCACAATGGCCAATTTGAAGGGGGACAACTAGTACAAGCTATCCTAACTAAAGGTGGTCTTCGCCTGCCAAAGGCTCTGGTGGTGACGTCGTCTTGGGCTCCACGGTGACCTCCGTCCTGCTATCCTGCTGGTCTTGGTCTTGTTGCACCGTTATGGAAACCTTTGCCTGATGCCTCGGTACTCCTCGCATGTGCTTGCCCCTTTAGCACCAAAGAGGAAACGAGGACACTGCGTGCACTAGCTCCCGCCTGGCGCCCGCTTGGCTCCGGTCGTCATGGCTTGTGTCATAGGAACCTCGCGAGGTTCGCCTTGCCTTGATCTCTCCGCCCCTCGCGAGCCAACCTGATGAGGCCGCTCCCGAGGAGGTCTTGTGTCGTCCGCCTTGCGAGGCTTGGCCCCTCGCGAGGGTCTTAAGTGTTTGCTGGTGAAGATGGGCCGTACGGGGCCGCTGGGAGAACCACGCCATTGGCCACAGGCAGGCAAGTCTGGGGACCCCCGTTCCAGAACGCCGACAGTACTTGAACCATTCCTCTGCCCCATATCTTCGAATCCATTGGATTCGAGTCTTGCGCTGGCCATAGCTTTCCTAAGGATCTGTCTTGTATATTTCAAACAGATCAGGAGGTAAATCCTTAGCTGTATCTCCATGGCGCTGCCTGCCGCCCTTTCTAGCTGATTTCTCTATTGCCATTAAATTCAGACTGAACGGCTTCAGAACTGTGAATGGCTTCCTCTTGCTGGTCAGACAGGAACTAGCTTCAGGTGAGTGAATATGGTGCTGTAAGAATTCTGCAAATGAATGCAGACTATGAGAACCAAGGGATTCTCCCACGGACATGTACCTGTGACAACATTAGAGGTGCGAGGGAAGGGGAAGAGGTCATATGCATTCTCAGAAGATTTTGAAGATAAATCAGTTTGAAGACATTGACCTCATAGTGCGAAGACATTCATTTTTTTGATGAGAGTTGGTTCCAGATTGGTACGAATCCATGAATAAGTACAAGTGAGGAATCTAACTACTTATGAAGCATAAGTGAATATACTTGGCATGATATGAGATGCAGATAAAGGCTGATCTAGATTTGGAAGTGAAGAAACCACTTTTGGTTGAAGTGGATGGATTTGACAGATCAAAAAGGCAGTAAAAAGTATGTTTTAATTACCGCCGACAAACTGCGAGACGAGGTGGAGAGAGAGGCCGAGAAGTTCAATCTTTCGCACCCTAACTTGGCGGCGAAAAACACCTACGGCGGTGGCGGAGACGACGAGGTCCGCGGCCGGCGTGAGGACGGCGTCGAAGAAGTCGCGGCAGCAAAGCGCTTCGTCTCCGACATCGACGCGAGCTAGCGAAGGCACTAGGGTTTGTGCGAGGTGGCAAGGTGGAAGAAGAGATAATGACCACGGTGAGTGTATATTTATAAGGAGAGGGACATCACAGCGTAATTACGTAGGTGCCCCTGGCGGTTCACATCTGAAGGACACGTGGCATGCATGCAACATATTGGAAGTTGTTCCATGTTCCCACGCACGCCTGGATTGTCGGGTAGTCGTTCCGGCTTCTCCGGTAATAAGGATATAGCATTAAAAACGGATTTAAATGTTTGTCTCTTTGTCTTCTGCTGACAAGGACTCAGAGAAGAAAATCGACAGGTTTCAATAGAATGCATATGATTTGGACAGATAGAATTGAGGAAGAAGCACAAACGAGGTTAGGGTCCGATCACATTCACTGTAACGATCCGAACCCATGGGGTCCAAATCTTCTGAACTTTCTGTGCTATCCCTGGATCAAAAGCTAGCACACCCAGTACAAATATGAATATCGAGCACATACGTCATTTTATTACATCGAAGATCCAAAGTTCAATTTATTACAACTCTCTCAACTGAAGGCTGAGTTACATAGAGGAAACAAATAACATAATAATAATCCTGAGCCCATCAATCGCCACAAGGCTAGTTGAGTGTAGCTCCGTAGCCCTATCTCATCACTCATGATCTGCACATGACACGTACAGGTAAGTACTTTGAATGTACTCGCAAGTTGCAACAAAGATGATAACAAATAGTCATGCTGGACAGGTGTCTAGGGTTTATTTGCAGAAAGGCAATTTTTCCCTAGACTATAAAGAAAAGAAAATATATCAAGTTTTGATAAACATTTTTTTGTTTAAAACATAGAGTTTAAGTGAATACTTGGATATCCGCACCAAGGTTCACTAAAAATATTTTTTTAACAGGTTGAAGTAAAACACCCCGCTGTGTTTAACTTCCACCTAACCCTTTTTTTAAATAGATTTGAGAAAAGAGAGGGGAGATTCTTCTTCAGTCCAAGTCTTGAGTTGCTCAAAATTGCCCGTAACCGGGGGCACGGCTAATCGATTAGGTTAAACCCTCTGCAGAGGTCATACACGTTCCCCACATGACACAACCAACCCCGTTTACCGTTACACACTTGGGTGTACGACTAGGAGGAGATTGTGACGAAGCCTTTCCATAACAGCCCCCTATACCTGACGAAGCCGCCCGCAACTTAGGCAATGAAAGCCCCTCTCCGATGGCGGTCCTGAGGTAAGGGTTTCCCGTTAGTACTAAGCTAAGCCAGAGCCCATAGTAGCATGTGGCTGTACTGGAAGCTACATCAAACTGTTCTTGGAAGATCTCACTCCCCTGGACGGCAGTCCCCACCAAAAACCTGTGTGCAAGACCCCAGTCAGGCACATTCACTGCAAGACCCCGCTGGGCGCAATCACTTGTAGACGCTCCCGTCATACCATTCTGCCCTGGGAGTAGAAGTTGAAAATAATATAGTTTTGCTTTCCAATTTTTTTTTCTAAATCATTGTTCCAAGGGAACAAGTTTGTATTTTCAAAATATTTGGTCCACCCCAACTACAAGCATGGCTAAGCGTATAGTCCAATAGCATTGGTTCTTAGGGCTTTACTACTAGTAAAATATTTGCAAAATAGAAACATAAAACCAACACATGCATGCTAATTGATTTAAAAAATGCAAGATAAAAACATGGGATAAATATGGTCAAGGTTGCAACTTGCCTTCTGACTCGCAGCAACACGGTCCTACCTCCTCGTAGAATTCGCCTTCGCACTCGTCGCAATCTAACGCAACAAAATTACTCGAGTAAGACACTCCACACATCAACATTCACATAAGAAGTGCTCAAGCAAAACCATCCAAATCACAATTCATGCTAAACAACCCTAGCAAGTTAACTACATATGACTCAAGTTTGTGCAATTGGATCGGTTCATATGAATGGCATATAGTTTGTGTTAATAAACTAATTAATAATTTTCTAAATCTAAATTTTTATGATGAAAAAACCTAACCACAGAGGTTTTCTATGGATCAATATAATGGTTTTAACAATGAAACAAATTTTAGTTTAACGAGTTTATTAATGGATGAACAAAGGAGGTCAAAATCAGGGTATTGTGCTAAAACAGTAACCAAACATTACTGAAAAAATATTGTATGCATCCTAGCAGATTGGTACGGTTCCAAGGACCAATTTTCATATATAAAACTTTTTCATCTCATTTACAGAATAAAAGATATAGTAAAAATACTCAAATTATCATTTAAATGAAAATGAAATTTTTATTTGATCAAAAGTGAGATTTCTAACTTTTGTAATAAACTAGAGGTCCGCAGCTATCCAGGGATATCTTATTTGTCAAATTTGGATAAGCGGTTTAAAAGATATGATTTTTCTATGTTGGGCTAATTTCTTGAAAAAGAAACGAGGTAAGAAAAAGAGTCGCCACGTGGCAGAATTCTGTAGGCTAATCTGTAGGCTAAACTGTTTCGTTTTTAACGGAGAAAGAGGGTTGGCCTCACCGGAGATGGAGATGCCCGGTGACGGTGGCTCGGACGCGAAGCGATGCGGCGGTCTCCGGCAATGGTCGAGAAGTGGACGAGGGAGAGGAAGTCTGGGTGAGTCTCCAGGACACGACGTCGGCTCCTGGTTCGCCTTCAGGTGGCTGCTAGATGTCGTCGGAGTTGGGCGCAACTCCGGCCGAAATCAGACAACGAAGAACTCGTGCTCCGGCTGCGAATTTTCAAAAGAAACAGGGTTCATAAGATGGGCAAGATCGAGATACGAAGGATGGAAGATTTAGAATATGTACTTCACCTCGAACTCGCCGGAACCTTCCACGAACAGCAGCAGTGTCAGGCAACTCCGGTGAGCAATTTACGACGATGGGTAGGGGTATAAGCTCCCGAAGGAGAGGGGTTCGGGCAAGGAGAGAGTTGTGAGGGGAGGGGACCATTTATAGGATGCAGGGAAGGTCGAAACGACGCAGGGCGTCGTCGGAGTTATAGCTGCTGTTTCTGGTGCTCTAATGGCCATTAGGGCTCGTTCTAGTGCGGGTAACGGAAGGTTAAGAGTTAGGGAGGGTGTGAGGAATCCGTTCAGAGCGGAATTAAGGCGAGGGGAAGGAGGGGAGGAGTCAGGTGGGGTGAGTGGGGCGCTGGTTCGTTCCCTGCGTTGGACGAGAGGTTAGGGACGAACGACCAGGTCGGGTCGTGAGGAGATTGAAGAAAACGGAAAGAGAGAGAAAAAAATGGTGAAGAGGACCTGGGCCGGTGCTGCATGTGTTGAGACGTAGCCCGTATGCCTGTAGGTCCAACTCCTAGCGTTGCTTGCATATGTGGCTTAGGAATTAAGAGTGGGCCGTGAGCTAATTAGATTAGGATTACTAATAATGTTCTAAATGTGTAGGAAAGTTAAACGAAACATAAAATAATAATTTTCGCATAACATATTTATTATTTGGAGTCTAGTATAAGTATACTCCGAACTTAAAAAAAAATTAAAAAAAATTAGTTTGCATGCACTTACTTATATTAGATGCCTTATGGACATAACTAAGTTACCAAAAATGTAATTTCGGTTTATATAATCTATTGTTCTGTTAAATACTAAAATGCAAATTACAATTATTCAAATGATGAACAAATTATGCAAGATGCTCATGCTTTAATATAACATTTCAAATTGAAAATTTGGGATGTTACAAACCTACCCCTTGAAAAAAAATCTCGACCCCGAGATTCAGCTAGCTAGAGAAAAGATGTGGATGATCCGCTCGCAAATTTTCTTCTCGCTCCCAAGTGGCTTCTTCCTCGGTATGATGACTCCACTGAAGTTTGCATAACTTGATCGTCTTGGTGCGGGTGACTCGCTCTGCTGTATCAAGAATTTTGATAGGCTTCTCTTCATATGTGAGGTCCTTCTCCAACTGAATTGCTTCCAAAGGAACCGTGTCATTCAAAGGAATATCTGCCAATTCAGCATGACACTTCTTCAACTGCGAGACGTGAAATACATCATGAACTCCTGACAGAGCTTCTGGTAGTTCTAGCTGATAAGCTACTTCTCCTCTATGTTCTAGAATCTTGTAGGGTCCCACGAAACGTGGTGCCAACTTCCCTTTGATTCCAAACCTCTTAACACCACGAAGTGGCGATACTCGAAGGTATGCCCTGTCTCCAGGTGCATATTCCACATCTCTGCGCTTGGCATCAGCATAACTCTTTTGTCGAGACTGAGCGATCTTCAGTCGATCCTTGATCAACATGACCTTCTCTTCGCCATCTCGAATCAAGTCAGGCTCAAAGAGTTGACGTTCCCCCACTTCACTCCACATCAAAGGGGTTCTGCACTTCCTGCCATCGAGTGCCTCAAACGGTGCCATCTTCAGACTGGCTTGATAACTATTATTATAGGAGAACTCAGCATATGGCAAATTGTCATCCCAACTGGAACCGTAGTCAAGTGCACATGCACGTAACATGTCCTCCAAAATCTGATTAACCCTCTCGGTTTGTCCATCCGTCTGTGGATGAAAAGCCGTGCTGAACTCAAGCCTGGTTCCAAGTGACTCATGGAGCTGATGCCAGAATTTTGAGGTAAATTGAGTGCCTCGATCTGACACGATCTTGCGGGGTACATCATGTAAGCATACAATCCGTGTCATGTAAATCTTGGCCAATTTAGCACTGGTATAGGTTGTCTTCACAGGAATGAAATGAGCAACCTTCGTCAAGCGGTCCACAATTACCCAAATGGAGTCATATCCAGACCGAGTCCGGGGCAAACCGGTGATAAAGTCCATACTAATTTTGTCCCACTTCCAATCGGGTATTGTCAAAGGTTGAAGCAACCCTGCAGGCTTCTGATGTTCAGCCTTGGCTCGCTGACATACATCACAGATGGCAATATATTCTGCTATCTCTCGCTTCATATTTGGCCACCAAAATTGCTCTTTCAAATCAAGATACATCTTAGTGCTGCCTGGGTGAATAGAGTACGGAGAATCATGTGCCTCCTGTAGAATCATCCTCTTAATCTCCTCATTGTTAGGTACGCAAATACGTGACTCAAACCAAAGTGTTCCATGTTCATCCTCTGTGGAGTCCTCGGATTTTCCTTCGTGGATTCGGTCACGAATCTTATCAAATTCCTTATCATCCTTTTGTGCTTCCTTGATTCTCTCCAACAATGTGGATTTGACCTCCAAGGTGGCTAAGAACCCTTTAGGCACAACTTCCATGTTCAACTGCCTAAATTCTTCCAGCAAGTGGGGTGACACAACATGAGCGGTGAGGTAGTTGAGATGTCACTTACGGCTCAATGCGTCTGCGACAACATTCGCCTTGCCTGGATGATAATTTATACTCAGATCATAATCATGGATAAGTTCTAACCATCTCCTTTGCCTGAGATTAAGCTCCTTCTGAGTGAAGATATATTTAAAACTCTTGTGATCTGTGAAAATGTCACAATGATTCCGAATAAGATAGTGTCTCCAAGTCTTGAGGGTATGTACCACTGCAGCTAACTCCAGGTCATGAGTAGGATAGTTAAGCTCGTGCGACCTAAGCTGTCGTGATGCATAAGCTACTACCTTGCCATCCTGCATAAGTACACCTCCAAGTCCTTGTCGTGAAGCATCGCAATAGACCTGAAATTCCTTATGAATATCCAGTAAAATCAGCACTGGGGCTGTCACTAATTTCTCCTTAAGCTCCCGAAAGCTGGCTTCACATGCCTCGGTCCACTGGAACTTCTTCTCCTTCTTAAGCAACTCAGTCATAGGCCTGGCAATCTTGGATAAATTCTCAATGAACCTACGGTAATATCCGGCAAGTCCAAGGAAACTACGAATCTCAGCAACTGAAGTAGGTGACTTCCAACTGGTGACGGCCTCAACTTTAGCGGAATCAACTGCTACTCCATTTCCAGAGACAACGTGTCCTAGGAATCCCACTTCCTTCAACCAAAACTCACATTTACTGAACTTGGCATACAACTTATGCTCTCTTAGCTTTTCCAACACTTGGCGAAGATGTTCCTCATGCTCCTTCTCGTTCTTGGAAAATACAAGAATATCATCGATGAATACAACGACAAACTTGTCAAGGAATTCCATGAATACCTTATTCATCATATGCATGAAGTATGCTGGGGCATTGGTCAGACCAAATAACATAACCGTGAACTCATACAGTCCATATCTTGTGCGAAAAACTGTTTTGGGTATATCCTGCTCTCTGATTTTCAACTGATGGTAACCAGATCGCAAATCAATCTCTGAGAAGATTTTTGCCCCTTGAAGTTGATCAAATAGATCATTGATCGTGGGTAGCGGGTACTTATTCTTGATGGTGACCTCGTTAAGAGAACGATAGTCGACACACATTCTGAAGCTACCATCTTTCTTCTTCACAAATAGGATTGGAGCTCCCCATGGTGAAGAACTTGGGCGAATAAATCCTTTTTCTTGCAACTCACGAATCTGCTTCTTAAGTTCTGCAAGCTCATGTGCGGGCAACCTATATGGTCTCTTAGACATAGGTGATGTACCGGGGATCAAGTCAATTACAAACTCAATGTCCCTGTCAGGTGGCATTCCAGGTAGATCCTCGGGAAATACATCTGGGTACTCCCGTACAACTGGGACTTGATCCAGGTTGGCCACTTTAAGATAGTTGAGCACGGATGCCTTCGTCTTGCTCTTGCAGATGATCATCAATCGTTTCCCTTCCAAGTTGCTGAGAGAGATAGACCTCTCGGCAAAGTTGATACTTCCTTTGTATGTGACTAACCAGTCCATGCCTAAGATCACGTCCAACCCTTCCGAGTTCAAGACAATAAGATTTGTGGGGAGTGTGGAACTTCCCAAGGTCAAGGATAGGTCAAAGCATCCCTTGCTACTTCTCATTTCTGCCCCCGGTGAAGAAACTACTAAGGGATTACTAAGAGTCCTGGTGGCTAACCCATGCTTATCCACAAATGCTTTTGAGATGAACGAATGTGATGCACCAGTATCAAATAACACAAGCGCGGGAATGGAATTAACTCGAAACGTACCGATCACTGCATCGGGTGAATCCTGAGCTTCCTCTGCAGAGATGTGATTCACCTTACCCTTCACAAAAGGATTAGGCTTTGGGCCATTTCCATTACTGCTTGCTTTCTTCTCTGTGCAGTCATTGGCATAATGTCCAGGTTTCTGGCACTTGTAACAGGTAACTTGACTTAGGTCCTTCCTGGGCCTGTCATGGGTACGACCTCCATTGCCACTATGATGCTTGTGACCATCATGATGACTTTCATTGTGATGATGCTGATGACTATGGTTGTGTGAGAGGTTGCCTTGATAGGAATTACCACTAGGCTTGGAAGAAGAACCATAGTGCCTTGGTGGGAATGAGGTGCGAAGCTTCTGAGATGAGTTGGAGTTGTGCTTATGAAAGTTGATCTTCCTCTTGCGGCTTTCTATCTCCTTCTGTTTTCCCTCCAGGATAAGAGCCTTGTCAAAAAGAGCTTGACAACTGTTGAAGGTGAGAGCCATCAACTGAAAAGACAACTCATCATTCAGCCCTTCCAGAAACTTCTCTTGTCTAGCTGCATCTGTCGCCACATCATCAGGTGCATAGCGTGCAAGGTTGTTGAACTCCTCCCAATACTCATTCATAGAAAGGGAACGCTGGCGAAGTGCATGAAATTCCTTCTTCTTCAAAGCTACTGCGCCGGCTGGAACATGGGCATTGCAGAAGGCAGTCCTGAATTGCTCCCAGGTAATGGTATCAACATTGGGGTATGTAATCAGGTAGTTGTCCCACCAAGCAGCTGTAGGACCTTCCAACTGATGTGCGGCAAAACACACCTTCTCAACCTCAGTGCACTGAGCAGTATCAAGCTTCCTGGCAATGGACCGAAGCCAATCATCTGCAACCATGGGCTCAGAAGAACTGGAGAATGTCAGAGGTCGCAGCCTCAAGAACCGGGTAAGTCTGTCTATGGGAGGTGGTGGTGGCGGTCCCCCAGTGTTGTTGTTGTTGTTGTTATGCATGTTCTGAGTCACAAGCTGGATAAGTTGCGTCTGCGCCTGCAATAAATGCTCCATGCTAGGCTGTATGTTGCTGTTGTTGCCTCCGGATGGTGCACGTCTCGGTGGCATCTGTTTGATGAGGGTCCAAGATAAGATAGAGGAATGGAAGAAAGAAATCCTAAGAATATAGCTACCCTTATGCATGCACATAAATGCAAAGGAAACACAACACATCTCAAGGAATTCATGGCAATCACAGACAGTTCATTATTCAAACAAGCCTATGTACTGCCGTCCACAACCTCTGGTACGGTCAAGTACTCTACCGAAAAATGTTTATTCAACATGGTGGTCCATTCTAGCTCGGACCGATGTGTGATTCAGCTGCCATGGTCATAGTACCATCCCATTCCTTATCATTGCTGATGAAGGGACCATTTTCTCCCACTTCCTGAAGTTTCGCTCCACTATCAAGAGCTTCCTCATACTGGGTTTTCCAGTACTCCCTCTCTTTGCGGAGCTTATAAATCCTATCATCCGTCACCACTTCTCGGGCCTTCATCTTAGGCAGCTCTTCTCGCAACTCTAGGTTCTCCTTCTCTAGGATTTTAACCCTTCCTCGTTGCTCATCTGCATCTTCACGTACTTGTTCCATCTCAAACTCCTGAGTCTCAAACTTGTACTCCATGTCGTCGTGCGTGTCGATTTCCGCACGTTGTCGCTTGACCTTCTAGAGAGAATCCACCAAGCTTCCCTCCAAATTGTGGATGTAATGCTCCAGGTTGAATATGTGTGTTGTCTGCAAGTCCACGTT
This sequence comes from Triticum aestivum, assembly GCF_018294505.1. NCBI lineage: Eukaryota > Viridiplantae > Streptophyta > Magnoliopsida > Poales > Poaceae > Triticum > Triticum aestivum. Next base: position 356,493,908 of record NC_057814.1, read on the forward strand.
TGTCCTATTGAGCATCTTCATGGGAACTTCATTGGTGGCGGTTCGCTTCCCAAAGGTCTGAACTCCTAGCCGATGCAACTCTTCTTGATATAGGTAGGTAAGTCTAGTCACCACCTCATGCATGGCTTTGCTGATTGCTTGTTTCTTCGTCGCGGCGATGTCCAAGATGGAGATGTCCTTAGTTTTTGGATTCTTGCGTCCCGGAACGTGGACGCGGAGGTTCCAGTAGCTTCCTCCCTCCTTGCACCACACTTTGACTTCAGGTATTGGCAACTTCAGCACCTCAAGCAGTGCCAAGAACAAAGAGCCAAAAAGAATACCCTGAAAGTCCTTAGCTTCACGCAAAACTTGGCACTCCATCTACAAGTTTGAAATTAGGAGAGATTTAGCAAAGAACAGAATAGAATACAAGAATCCTAGTAAATAACTAATAAATAAATATTTGTTCCTAGGTCTCTTATTCTACTCCATTTCTAGGGCCATGTCCTACAGTCAACGTAAGGCTCTGATACAATTTTGTAACGATCCGAACCCATGGGGTCCAAATCTTTTGAGCTTTCTGTGCTATCCCTGGATCAAAAGCTAGCACACCCAGTACAAATATGAATATCGAGCACAGACGTCATTTTATTACATCGAAGATCCAAAGTTCAATTTATTACAACTCTCTCAACTGAAGGCTGAGTTACATAGCGGAAGCAAATAACATAATAATAATCCTGAGTGCATCAATCGCCACAAGGCTAGTTGAGTGTAGCTCCGTAGCCCTATCTCGTCACTCATCATCTGCACATGACACGTACAGGTAAGTACTTTGAATGTACTCGCAAGTTGCAACGAAGATGATAACAAATAGTCATGCTGGACAGGGTGTCTAGGGTTTATTTGCAGAAAGCCAATATTTCCCTAGACTATAAAGAAAAGAAAAGATATTAAGTTTTGATAAACATTTTTTGTTTAAAACATAGAGTTTTAGTGAATACTTGGATATCCGGACCAAGGTTCACTAAAAATATTTTTTTTACAGGTTGAAGTAAAACACCCCGCTATGTTTAACTTCCACCTAACCCTTTTTTTAAATAGATTTGAGAAAAGAGAGGGGAGATTCTTCTTCAGTCCAAGTCTTCAGTTGCTCAAAATTGCCCGTAACCGGGGGCACGGCTAATCGATTAGGTTAAACCCTCTGCAGAGGTCGTACACGTTCCCCACATGACACAACCAACCCCGCTTACCGTTACACACTTGGGTGTACGACTAGGAGGAGATTGTGACGAAGCCTTTCCGTAACAGCCCCCTATACCTGACGAAGCCGCCCGCAACTTAGGCAATGAAAGCCCCTCTCCGATGGAGGTCCTGAGGTAAGGGTTTCCCGTTAGTACTAAGTTAAGCCAGATCCCATAGTAGCATGTGGCTGTACTGGAAGCTACATCAAACTGTTCTTGTAAGATCTCATTCCCCTGGACGGCAGTCCCCACCAAAAACCTGTGTGCAAGACCCCAGTCGGGCGCATTCACTGCGAGACCCCGCTGGGCGCAATCACTTGTAGACGCTCCCGTCATACCATTCCGCCCAGGGAGTAGAAGTTGAAACTAATATAGTTTTGCTTTCCAATTTTTTTTCTAAATCATTGTTCCAAGGGAACAAGTTTGTATTTTCAAAATATTTGGTCCACCCCAACTACAAGCATGGCTAAGCGTATAGTCCAATAGCAATGGTTTTTAGGGCTTTACTTCTAGTAAAATATTTGCATAATAGAAACATAAAACCAACACATGCATGCTAATTGATTTAAAAAAATGCAAGATAAAAACATGGGATAAATATGGTCAAGGTTGCAACTTGCCTTCTGACTCGCAGCAACACGGTCCTACCTCCTCGTAGAATTCGGCTTCGCACTCGTCGCAATCTAACGCAACAAAATTACTTGAGTAAGACACTCCGCAAATCAACATTCACATAATAAGTGCTCAAGCAAAACCATCCAGATCACAATTCATGCTAAACAACGCTAGCAAGTTAACTACATATGACTCAAGTTTGTGCAATTAGATCGGTTCATATGAATGGCATATAGTTTGTGTTAATAAACTAATTAATAATTTTCTAACTCTAAATTTTTATGACGACAAAAACTAACCACAGAGGTTTTCTACGGATCAATATAATGGTTTTAACAATGAAACAAATTTTAGTTTAACGAGTTTATTAATGGATGAACAAAGGAGTTCAAAATCAGGGTATTGTACTAAAACAGTAACCAAACATTACTGAAAAAAATATTCTATGCATCCTAGCAGATTGGTATGGTTCCAAGGACAAATTTTCATATATAAAACTTTTTCATGTCATTTAATGAATAAAAGATATTGTAAAAATACTCAAATTCTCATTTAAATGAAAATTAAATTTTAATTTGCGCAAAAGTGAGATTTCTAATTTTTGTAATAAACTAGAGGTCCGCAGCTATCCAGGGATATCTTATTTGTCAAATTTGGATAAGCGGTTTAAAAGATATGATTTTTCTATGTTGGGCTAATTTCCTGGAAAAGAAACGAGGTAAGAAAAAGAGTCGCCACGTGGCAGAATTCTGTAGGCTAATACTGTTTCGTTTTTAACAGAGAAAGAGGGCTGGCCTCACCGGAGATGGAGATGGCCGGTGACGGTGGCTCAGACATGAAGCGACGCGGCGGTCTCCGGCAATGGTCGAGAAGTGGACGAGGGAGAGGAAGTCGGGGTGAGTCTCCAGGACACGACGTCGGCTCCTGGTTCGCCTTTAGGTGGCTGCTAGATGTCGCCGGAGTTGGGCGCAACTCCGGCCGAAATCAGACAACGAAGAACTCGTGCTCCGGCTGCGAATTTTCAAAATAAACAGGGTTCATAAGATGCGCAAGATCGATATACGAAGGATGGAATAGTTAGAATGTCTACTTCACCTCGAACTCGCCGGAACCTTCCACGAACAGCAGCAGTGTCAGGCAACTCTGGTGAGCAATTTATGACGATGGGTAGGGGTATAAGCTCCCGAAGGAGAGGGGTTCGGGCAAGGAGAGAGTTGTGAGGGGAGGGGACCTTTTATAGGATGGAGGGAAGGTCGAAACGACGCAGGGCGTCGTCGGACTTATAGCTGCTGTTTCTGGTGCTCTAATGGCCATTAGGGCTCGTTCTAGTGCGGGTAACGGAAGGTTAAGAGTTAGGGAGGGTGTGAGGAATCCGTTCAGAGCGGAATTAAGGCGTGGGGAAGGAGGGGAGGAGTCAGGTGGGGTGAGTGGTGCGCTGGTTCGTTCCCTGCGTTGGACGAGAGGTTGGGGACGAACGACCAGGTCGGGTCGTGAGGAGATTGAAGAAAACGGAAAGAGAGAGAAAAAAATGGTGAAGAGGACCTGGGCCGGTGCTGCATGTGTTCAGATGTAGCTCGTATGCCTGTAGGTCCAACTCCTAGCGTTGCTTGCATATGTGCTTAGGAATTAAGTGTGGGCCGTGAGCTAATTAGATTAGGATTACTAATAATGTTCTAAATGTGTAGGAAAGGTAAAGGAAACATTAAATAACAATTTTCGCATAACATATTTATTATTTGGAGTCTAGTATAAGTATACTCCGAACTTAAAAAAAATAAAAAAAAATTAGTTTGCATGCACTTACTTATATTAGATGCCTTATGGACATAACTAAGTTACCAAAAATGTAATTTCAGTTTATATAATTTATTGTTCTGTTAAATACTAAAATGCAAATTGCAATTATTCAAATGATGAACAAATTATGCAAGATGCTCATGCTTTAATATAACATTCCAAATTGAAAATTTGGGATGTTACATTCACTTAGATCAATAAGGATTCAAGTATGAAGACATAGCTATAAGTGAATGTTGTAGAGGACAGAACAGAAATATTGCGAAGATAAACCTTGATGTCAAATCAATGTTGAAGACAAACCAAATGCGAAGACTATGCAACCATGACGCCAAAGGAAACACTTCAATAAGAATTTGGTGGTGGCGTTACCCACCGTATAGGAAGTATTAGACCCAGACACGGCGCACAATTATTGTGGCGCTCCAAAGTCAAATTCCACGTTAATGTATTCACACATAGAGTGTATGTCTTCATTGATTGAAGATATACGTTACTTCGCGTGTTGCACATCTAAGTCATCAACATGCATAAGCGTTAGGATGTGTCTCCAATTACAGGACATTTGAGGAATCTAAGATATTTAGCTCACACCACAACTTGCAAAACCTTTTCTCATCCAAGGGCTTTCTGAAGATATCTGCCAATTGCTCTTAAGTGTTGACGTGAATGATATCAATATCTTCCTTCATACATGATCTCTGAGAAAGTGATGACGGATCTGAATGTGTTTTGTCTTCGAGTGCTGAACTGGGTTGTTGGCAATCTTGATGGCGCTTTCATTGTCGCAGTAGAGTAGCACATGCTTCAGGTGGATGCCATAGTCCTTGAGAGTTTGCTTCATCCATAGAAGCTGAGCGCAGCAAGACCCAGCAGCAATGTATTCAGATTCAGTACTGGAGAGAGATACACAGTTCTACTTCTTTGAAGACCAACAGACAAGAGATCATCCAAGAAAGTGACATGTGCCTGATGTGGACTTGCAATCAACCTTGTCACCAGCATAATCAGCATCTGAGAATCCAACTAGATCAAACTCTGAGCCCTTTGGATACCATAATCCTAGTGTTGGGGTGTAAGCCAAATATCAAAGAATTTGCTTCACAGCTAAGCGATGCGATTCCTTTGGTGCCGCTTGGAATCGGGCGCACATGCAAACGCTAAGCATTATATCTGGCCTAGATGCACATAAATAGAGTAAAGAACCAATCATGAAGCGATATATCTTTTGATCGAACTCTTTACCATTGTTGTCGGGGCCCAGATGACTTTTGGTTGGCATTGGCGTCGTGTATACTTTGCAGTCTTGCATTCCAAACTTCTTCAGGAATTCTTTGAGGTATTTTCCTTGTGATATGAAGATATCGTTGCTCTGCTGACGGATTTGAAGACCAAGGAAGAATTTCAGCTCACCCATCATGGACATCTGATATTGCTCTTGCATCATGTGCCCAAACTCATCACTGCATCTCTTGTCAGTGCAGCCAAAGATAATGTCATCCACATAGATTTGGCACACCAACAATTCACCATCATATGTCTTCGTGAAGAGTGAAGGATCTAGAGAACCAGGTTTGAAGCCTTTGCTCTTCAGGATGTCTTTGAGTGTGTCATACCAAGCGCGAGGAGCTTGTTTGAGCCCATACAGTGCCTTGTTGAGCTTGTATACCATATCAGGATGTTTTTGATCTTCAAAGCCAGGTGGTTGTGCAACATACACTTCTTGTTTAATCTTGCCATTGAGAAAGGCACTCTTCACATCCATTTGGTACAGAAGAATGTTGTGATGGTTGGCATAGTCTAGCAGTATGCGAATGGCTTCAAGCCTAGCCACGGGAGCGAATGTTTCACTGAAGTCAATCCCTTCTACTTGAGTGTAACCTTGAGCAACTATACGAGCCTTGTTTCTGACAACTTGACCATGCTCATCTTGTTTGTTGTGATAGATCCATTTGGTGCCTATGATATTGTGCTTGCGAGGATCAGGACGCTTGACCAATTCCCATACATTCTTCAGCTCGAACTGTTGAAGGTCTTCTTGCATAGCTTGAATCCATTCAGGTTCCATGAAGGCTTCAACAACTTTCTTGGGTTCAGATATAGAGACAAATGCAAAGTGCCCACAGAAATTTGCTAGCTGCGTTGCTCTAGAACGAGTGAGTGGACCAGGTGCATTGATGCTATCAATTATCTTCTCAATCTGTACTTCATTTGCAACACGGGATGAACTGGACGAAGATTTTTTCCTTGAAGATCATTGTCTTCAGCTTTAGCATTGACTTCAGGTTGAGCATTGTCTTCGGGTTGATTTGGTGCAATGATGATTTCTTCTTCAGCCTGAGCTTCTGAAGGTATGATTTCTCCAGTACCCATCAGCTTGATAGATTCACTAGGTGGGACTTCATCTAGCACATTTGGCAGGTGCTCTCTTTGCGAGCCGTTAGTTTCATCGAACCACACATCCACAGTTTCAACCACTTTATAGTGAAAGAGGTTGAAGACTCAGTAGGAGTGTAAATCCTTTCCGTAGCCAAGCATAAAACGTTCATGTGCTTTCAGTGAAAATTTTGAAGTGTGATGTGGATCCTTGATCCAGCACCTAGCACCAAATACTATGAAGTAACTGACGTTTGGCTTCTTACCAGTTAGTAGCTCATATGATGTCTTCTTTAGAAGATTGTGTAGATAAACACGGTTGATGACATGGCATGAAGTATCAATGGCTTCAGGCCAGAACTTCCTTGGAGTCTTGTACTCATCAAGCATCGTCCGAGCCATCTCAATGAGGGTTCTGTTCTTGCGCTCCATGATGCCATTCTGCTGAGGTGTCTAAGGAGTTGAGAACTCATGAGTGATGCCCAATGTATCAAGATAAGTGTCGAGGCCGGTGTTCTTGAATTTTGTGTCGTTGTCACTTCTGATGTGCTTGATCTTGATGCCATAGTTCGTCATGGCACGATTGGCGAGTCGTCTGAAGTCATCCTGCACTTCATTCTTGTAGAGGATTATATGACCCATGTATATCTTGAGTAATCATCAACAATGACGAAGCCATAGAGACAAGCAGTGGTAGTAAGAGTAGAGTAGTGGGTAGGGCCAAATAAGTCCATGTGAAGCAGCTCGAAGGGACGTGATGTCACCATGATTGTCTTCGAGGGATGCTTGGCCCTAGTCATCTTTCCAGCTTCGCAGGCACCACATAGATGATCCTTCTTGAACTTGACGCCCTCAATGCCCACGACATGCTTCTTCTTCGCGAGAGTGTACAAGTCCCTCATGCCAGCATGTCCTAGCCTCCAATGCCAGAGCCAGCACTCTTAAGCTTTTTCTAGAAGACATACGGCCAACTGTGGTCCTGCTGAGAAATCTACCATGTACAGATCATCTTTTCGATACCCTTCAAAGACTAGAGATTTGTCAGATTCCATAAGCACAAGGCAACGATATTTTCCAAATATCACAATCATGTTCAGATCACAAAGCATTGAGACAGACATTAAGTTGAAACCAAGGGATTCAACGAGAATCACTTTATCCATGTGCTATTCCTTTGAGATTGCAACTCTACCTAGACCCAATACCTTGCTTTTACCAGTGTCAGCAAATGTGATGTGACTTTTGTCAGATGGACGTAAAGTTGAGTCCATGAGAAGACTTTGATCACCAGTCATGTGGTTAGTGCATCCACTGTCCATAATCCACTCAGAAGCCTTTGGTGTCGTACCCTACAGTGCAGTTAGGGGGTTAGGCTTCACCAAGGTAAATGTGAAGCATAAACATTTTACGAACAAGCATATTATCGAAGTTCAGATCCTAGTTAGGGCACATAGGATGATTGTCAAGGAATCCAGGAACAAAAAACATAGTAAGACCATTTGGGCATTTTGTCTTGCGCCCCACAAGATGTTTTAGGTCCCCAACATCTGCATCAGACGCCTTTGATTTCTGGCTGGAGACCTTTCCCTGCAAAAGAGACTTAATTTTTCTTAACCACCCACATCTTCAGGGGTGGCTTAGAAGCAATGAGTCTAAGTGCAGCATCTGAGAACTTCGGCTTTGGATCCCTAGCAAATAGCCTTGCAGGAGGTGAATAATACTCATAAGAATAAGCAGAATAGTTCTTGGTCTTACGAACATAGCGGTTTGACGAAACACGCTCATATTCATAAGTCTGAGTATGGTTTCCCTGCAAAACATTGGCGTTAGGGTGACTCTGGTGAGTCCTCAGTCTGTATGAAGCCTTTAGACCATATGAAGCCTTTGGTCTGGGATTTGTCTTCTTCCCGGGTGGTGTCATGATGACATTCACGGGAAGATTCTCAAGACAACTCTTGGGTACCCAGATCTTCTTCAAAGGTGGTCCATTCCTGCAGTTAGTGCCAATATACCTGGCAAACACTTCACCATTCTGATTCTTAAACAGTTTATAGTTTGCATCAAAGGATTGATCAATGATAATCGGGTTAGCACAAGTGAAGCCAGATAAGGTAGATGGATCCACTGAAGGTCCCTTTGCAGCAACCCATGTGGTTTTTGGGTACTGCTCAGGCTTCCAGTAAGAACCATGAACATTCATTTTCCTCTCGAACCCAACACCCTCTTTCCTAGGGTTTCGGTTCAGAATCTATTTCTTGAGGACATCACATAGTGTCTGATGCCCTTTGAGACTTTTGTACATTCCTGTCTCAAGCAATGTCTTCAACCTGGCATTCTCATCAGCAATAGTAGTGGTATCCTAAGTAGAGGGGTTAGCTACCACATCAGCATTTGAAGATATTGCAACAGTAGCAGCAGTAGAACATTCAGCAATAGAGACAACATTATCACACTCAAGACATTTTAGACATGGTGGTTCAAATCCTTCCTGAGCGGAACTGATCTGTTGAGCGCGGAGTGACTCATTCTCCTTTTGAAGATCTTCATGAGCCGATGTCAAGTTCTCAAGTTCTTGCTTCCTTTGAAGATAATCATAGGAGAGCTTTTCATGAGTAGTTGAGAGCGTTCCATGACGACTTTCAAGTTCCTCATACTTAACATGAATATTTTTAATGTCTTCAATTAAGGACTAAGTTCGGGTCATTTCCGCGTCCAACAGGTCATCACTTTTGTCTAACAACTTTTGAATATGTTCCATAGCATTCTGTTGTTCAATTGCAATTTTAGCAAGTGTTTTGTAGCTAGGTTTAGATTCACATTCAGAGTCATCTTCACTTGATGCTTGAAATTAAGCATCGCGTGAGTTTACCTTGGCACCGCGTGCCATGAAGCAGTAGGTGGGAGCAGAGTCATCCTCATCCTTAGCATGAGTGTTGGTGACGAGGCCATTGTCTTCAGTGTTGAAGATGGACTTGGCAACATACGCTGAAGCTAGAGCCAGGCTTGCCACGCCTGAATCAGATTCCTCTTCAGCCTCCACCTCTGCCTCCTCAGATGCAGACTCCTCCTCTAAATCCTTCTCCTTGCCAACAAATGCACGAGCCTTGCTGGACGAGCTCTTCTTGTTTGATGAAGACTTCGACGAAGACTTGGAAGAAGACTTTGAGGATTTCTTCTTCTTCTTGTCATCAGAATCATATTCCTTGCTCTTCTTCTTCTTCTTCTTCTTGGTCTCATTGTCCCACTGTGGACACTCAGAGATGTAGTGACCAGGTTTCTTGTACTTGTGGCATGTTCTCTTCTTGTGATTACGAGAGGAAGCTTCATCGTTTCTAGAGTTGGATCTTGAATACTTTCTGAAGTTTTTCTTCTTAGTGAACTTATGGAACTTCTTCACAAGCATAGCAACCTACTTTCCAATGTCCTCAGGATCCCCAGAACTGGAGTCAGATTCTTCTTCAGATGAGGAAACAACCTTTGCCTTAAAAGCGCGAGTTCGACCATAGTTGGGACCATAGATATCTCTTTTCTCAGATAGCTAGAACTCATGTGTGTTGAGCCTCTCAAGTATGTCAGACGGATCGAGAGTCTAGAAGTCAGGGCGTTCTTGAATCATCAGGGCCAGGGTGTCGAATGAGCTGTCAAGCGATCTTAGAAGCGTCTTGACGATTTCGTGCTTGGTGATCTCAGTAGCGCCGAGTGCATGAAGCTCATTTGTGATATCTGTGAGGCTATCAAATGTGAGCTGGACATTCTCATTGTCATTTCTCTTGAAGCGGTTGAAGAGATTGTGAAGAACACTGATCCTTGAGTCTTTCTGGGTTGAGACGCCTTCGTTGAACTTGGAGAGCCAGTCCCAGACTAGCTTCGCAGTTTCCAGAGCACTCACACGACCATACTGTCCTTTGGTCAGATGACCACATATGATGTTCTTGGCAGTCGAGTCCAGTTGACTCCTTCACCAACCTTGGGAATGCCGTTCTTGACGACATACCAAAGGTCGACGTCAATGGCTTCAAGATGCATACACATCTTATTCTTCCAATAGGGGTAATCATTCCCATCGAAGACAGGGCACACAGCGGAGACTTTGATTATCCCTGCAGTCAACATAGCTAAAACTCCAGGTGGTTAAACCGAATCACACAGAACAAGGGAGCACCATGCTCTGATACCAATTGAAAGTGCTAGTTATCGACTAGAGGGGGGTGGTGAATAGGCGATTTTTATGGAAGTCTTCAAAACAAGGGGGCTTTGAAGACAAACAGTAGAACCAAACCTATTGATATGCAGCGGAACATAGACTACACTAGACAAGCCATAGTCAAGTAAGCAATGAAGTGAAAGCACGACGACTATTAGCAGCTAGGTAGAATGGACTAGGATGGAAGATAGTATGAAGCGAAACACCAAATAGTCTTCACAGAGTGAAGCCAATCAGATCATGCAAGCAGGCAATGACTTCACGAAGACAGACTGTAAGTAAAGAGAGTTAAGGGATGGAACCAGTTGCTTGGTGAGGACAAGGATTTGTTGGAACATTTCCAGTTGCTGTGACAACTGTATGTATGGTTAGGGAGGCTGAGATTTAACTCAGAAGACCGCGTCTTCACCTTATTCCCCTTGAGCTAAGGACACGCAGTCCTCGCCCAATCACTCTGGTAAGACTTCAAGGTAGACTTCCAAACCTTCATAGACTTTGTTCACCGGCAATCCACAATGACTCTTGGATGCTCAGAACGCGACACCTAACTTGCTGGAGGATTCACAGTCCTCAAGTGTAACAAGTCTTCAGATCACGGGGACAGAAAGACTTCAGTGATGCCTAACACTCTTTGGCTCTGGGTGTTTTGGGCTTTGTCCTCGCAAGGATCTCTCTCTCAAATGCTTCGGAGGTGGGTTGCTCTCAAACGACAAAAGTCGTGCACTAACTCTGAGCAGCCACCAATTTATGGTGTAGAGGGTGGGCTATTTATAGCCAGGAGGCAACCCTACCTGATTTGTCCAAAATGACCCTGGGTCACTAAGGAACTGACACGTGTCCAACGGTCAGATTTCAAACCCACGTGCAGCTTGAATTGGGCTACAAGTAAAGCTGACTCATCCAGCTTTGGATAAGATTTGCTCTCATTGTCTTCGCTCGAAGACATAGGATTTGGTTGAGCATCACATCAGTCACTCTCACTTTGTTCACTTGGACCCCACTTAATACTGCGGTGGTTCCTATGACTCAACAAAGAAGAAAAGGAAACTATGAAACAACTATGTCTTCGCACTCCATAGTCTTCATGCGATGTCTTCTCATGTCATAGTCTTCAATGTGAATATCTTCACGGACCACCATTGTCTTCAATGTCTTCACACATTTTTAGGGGTCATCTCTAGTAGGTAAACCGAATCAATACGGGACTACTACCTGTGTTATCTTGCAATTCTCACAAACACATTAGTCCCTCAACCAAGTTTGTCGTCAATACTCCAAAACTAACTAGGGGTGGCACTAGATGCATTTACAGTCAATATGACATCCTGGGAGTTATCAACAAAGTAAAGCCCAAGATTTCCTTCTACTCTTGTTCTTGCAAAGCAAGGGATGTACTGCTTGAAATGAAAATTAAGATCGTATATCAGATATATTGAAATAACAGAGCAAGATGCAAACATGGTAGTAAATGACAGAACAGATCAGTATATAGATGAAAGCAAAGTACAAAAATATAGAATTAAAAATAGATAATGTAACAAAGATTTGATGCAAATATATAGATAATGTAGCAATAGACGGCATATGTTCACAAATTTAGGCCATGCCGACCGTGGTAGGTTTAGATTGAACGTACCGAGTGCTCCATGAAGTCATCCGGAATGGTGAGATAGAACTTCTTTCCGACTGGCCACGACCACAGTTGCCCGATTTGTGCTCGCACTATGGACACATAATGAACACCCACGAATCAGCTAGAACAAAAATGATTCCATAGCGATTTCCGTTAGTTGATTAACAGCGATAGACGGACTGCGATAAGAGATGAGTGAATATTTTGCTAACTTGATTACCTTCTCCATGAGAAAAATCCCCGGCCCAATCCGGCAGAAAACCCCAGTCGACCAGAGTCTAGAATGTCGGTGCAGATAGGCGGCAGAAAGTAGTAGGGGCGAAATCCCGTGCTGTTTGGAGCGCGACCTACGCCCGCCGCCAACAGCCGTCGAGCTTAGTGTGCAGAGTTGCGGAGGAGTCCGCGGCGAGTGAGTGGGGACGAAGTGGGCGAGGGTTTTCTTTTTCCTTTTTCATGTGTGAGTGAACACACATGGTTCGCAGAGGCGACGGAGATGAATCATGTGCGATAGTAAATCTCCGAGATTGAAAGGGAATCCAAATTTCCTTTCTCCTTCATCCATGAGTTTTTTCTACGATGAACATAAACCCTGCTAATCACCGTGTTCAAATATGACACTTTTCCGAGTTCATTCACAATATTTAGGAGATTATGTGCATTTTGTAGGCATTAATGCACATAATTCAAATTCAAACAATTGGTGCTTGAAAAGGTGCACAAGAACGGTCTGGAAAAACCATACTCGTGGTATTTAGGAATTTCTCAGGCCTTTTACAAGGAATGGACAGAGATTTCAATGGAATGTGCGGCAATAGTCAACCACAAACGCGTCATTTACTGGGTTATCAACTATAGAACAATGAAATACGTGCTTGAAAAACATGACGCCTGGCATGGTGCCATGGTATGGCCTCACCATGCCCTGGTTAAAAGCTGAGAAGGTTTGATTTATGTCGTCATGAATGCCCTTCATAAATCGAACCATCACCGAGGAAGTTCAATTCTTTCGAGAGGGAAATCACCAAGATTGAAGGGGAATCCAAATTTCTGTCGTAGTTTGCCATTCAGTTTTTTTCCATCAATCAACACACTGCCTCAAATGCAACGTGTTCAAATTTGACATTTTACCAAACTCATTTACCATATTTAGGTGATTATGTGCATTTTCTAGGAATTAATTATATATGCACATAATTCAAATTCGAACAATCGGTGCATGAAAAGGTGCACAAGACGGTCTGGAAAACCATGCTCGTGCTATTTAGTACATTCTCATGCCTTTTACCAGGAATGTGCAGATATTTCAAGGAAATGTGTGGCAATAATCAACCATAAACGCGTCGTTTATTGGGTTACCAACTATACAAAAATGAAATACATGCCTGGAAAACATAACGCCTGGTGTGGTGCCATGGTATGGCCTCACCGTGCCCTAGTAAAAATTTCATCATGCACGCCTTTCATAAATCTAACCATCACCGAGGAAGTTTCATTGTTTCGAGGGGGAAATCACCAAGATTGAAGGGGGATCCAAATTTCCATTGTCCTTTGTCCACGAGTTTTTGTAAATGATGAACATACAACCTGCAAATCACCATGTTCAAATTTGGCACTTTTTCGGGTTCATTTGCCATATTTAGGGGATTATGTGCATTTCCTAGGCATTAATGCACATAATTCAAGTTCAAACAATCGGTGCATGAAAGGGTGCACAAGAACTGTCTGGAAAACCATGCTCATGCCATTTAGTAAATTATCATGTCTTTTACAAGGAATGGACAAATATTTTGATGAAATGTGTGGCAATAGTAAACCACAAATGTTTGTTTGTTGGGTTTTCAACTATAGAAACAATGAAATAAATGCTTGAAAAACATGACGCCTGGCATGGTGCCATGGTATGACCTCACCATGCCCAGGTAAAAATTTGAGAAGGTTTGGCTTATGTCGTCATGCACGCCCTTCATAAATCGAACCATCACCGAGGAAGTTCCATGCTTTCGAGAGGGAAATCACCAAGATTGAAGGGGAATCCAAATTTCCGTCCTAGTTTGTCATTCAGCTTTTTTCCAATGATCAACATACCGCCTCAAATACAACATGTTCAAATTTGACATTTTTCCGGGCTCATTTACCATATTTATGGGATTATGTGCATTTTCTAGGCATTAATGCACATAATTCAAATTCGAACAATCGGTGCATGAAAAGGTGCACAAGAACGGTCTGTAAAACCATGCTCGTGTTATTTAGTACATTCTCTTGCCTTTTACAAGGAATGGGCAGATATTTCAAGGAAATGTGTGGCAATAGTCAACCATAAACACGTTGTTTACTGGGTTAACAACTATACAAAAAATGAAACACATGGTTGGAAAACAAGACGCCTGGCGTGGTGCCATGGTATGGCCTCACCGTGCCCTGGTAAAAATTGGAGAATGTTTTGCTTATGTCGTGATGCACGCCTTTCATAAATCGAACCAACACTGAGGAAGTTGCATGGTTTCGAGGGGGAAATCACCAAGATTGAAGGGGGATCCAAATTTCCTTTGTCCTTGGTCCATGAGTTTTTTTCTACGATGAACATACACCCTACAAATCACCATGTTCAAATTTGGCACTTTTCCGGGTTTATTTACAATATTTAGGGGATTATGTACATTCCCTGGGAATTAATGCACATTATTCAAGTTCAAACAATCGGCTTGGAAAACCATGCTCGTGCCATTTAGTAAATTCTCATGCCTTTTACAAGGAATGGACAGATATTTTGATGAAATGTGTGGCAATAGTCAACCACAAACGTTTGTTTATTGGGTTTTCAACCATAGAGAAAATGAAACGAATGCTTGAAAAACATGACGCCTGGCATGGTGTGCCATGGTATGACCTCACCATGCCCTGGTAAAAATTTGAGAAGGTTTGGCTTATGTCGTCACGCACACCCTTCACAAATTGAACCATCACCAAAGAAGTTCCATGCTTTCGAGAGGGAAATCACCAGGATTGAAGGGGAATCCAAATTTTCTTCGTTCTTTGCCCCGGAGTTTTTTTTCCTACGATGAACATACACCCTGCAAATCACCGTGTTCAAATTTGGCATTTTTCGGGCTCATTTGCCATATTTAGGGGATTATGTGCATTTTCTAGGCATTTAGTGCATATAAATCCAATCCAGCTACAGCTGCACGGGTGTGATGTGAGGGACGGTGATTGCCGTTCAATCGCGGCGCATCCTACGGTGCACACGCACGATCCGTGTGGCTGGGGTTCTGGCCAATCATAAAGCAACACACAATAGGCTAAGCGCACTCTGTTTCCGGAAGCGACAGAGATGTACCGTGTGATAATGAACGAGCAAAATTGTAAGGGAAGCCAAATTTCTATTGTCGTTTGTCATTGAGCTCTTGAATACCACCCCACTTTACGGCTTCCCGGCCCCTCCGTCCTAGAGCTCTCTCCGGACGTCGTCCATGGCACCGTGGCGAATAGTAACTGGTAAGGAAGCAATGGCATCCCTCCGCGCCGCGTTCCTCGTCGCCCGCGACCACACATGGTAAGGAAGCGATGGCATCTCGCCGCGCCGAGTTCATCGCCGCCGGCGGCCAGACAGTTACATGGGCAGACTTTGAGGCTGCCATGGATGAATGGGTGGTGGATCTAGAGGCGGCCAAAGCCGCACAGAAGGAGCCGAAAAGGCAGAAAGCAGTCAAGAAAAGAGAGTCCCGCCACCGCAAAGAAAGAAGAGGCCGCACGCCGTGGTGAGGAGAGCTTGGCAGAGATCGAAGCACGATGGGCTCCTGCCTACAAGACTAGGAATGAGAACGCCGGTGTCTGGCCAGCATGCCCCGATGGCAGCATGTGAGAAGTAGCTTAAGTTTGTAGTATTAGAGCCAATTACCAGTAGTCCTTTAAGTTTGTAGTATTAATGTACAATGTCGATAAGAGAATGCTTTGAGGGCTTTGAGCATTGATTAGCCTGTGTGCCTGTGTGCGTTCTTTTTCGTTAATCATTAGAAGATCACAAAACACACAGTTTCTATGCCATACCCGTCTCCATTTTTTTGCGTTAATGATCCATAAGTTAGTTACCTGTGTGCTGTTTCCTAATATACCCGGCGTACCATTAATCGAAAAAATCAACTACACGTCTACATTTTTTTGAGACGGGATCTGCCAACTTTCTATTTTCTCGCAAATGAGTATTTTACGCGCTTTGTCTGTGTTGTGTGCTTCCCCCGCCCAAGTTTCAAGTTTCGCAACAAAATTTTCATTAGGCACGCGATTTCAGAATTTATTCCTCCAACCACATCCCCACCCTCAGTATCCCCCCCGCGCCTTCCCCTACTGGCATCTCACACCGCCGCCGCCGCAACCACAGCTTCAACCACCGCTTCAACCACATCTATGTTCTGCTCGGATCCAATCAGATAACCCACCGATCTCTATCACGGCCCCGGCCTAATTGCTTAAATGGCGCCTGTGAAACATCCTCATGCCTCCAAATCCCCACCGCCAGGAGCTGATGGCGGTCCATGGCACGATGGCCGCTGTGCGTGTTGAACCGGAGGAACACCTCGCCTCCGCCGCCGCCGACATGGTGCAGGCCCTGGCCCAAATGAAGTGCCCCAGCGACTACCCCCCAGGACTTAACAGGTAAGATCTGACCAGCTAAATCTTACCAATACCACTTGCAATGGTTATGATTTGTACAGTTGATGTATTAAGCATGTTCGTGCCTTGTTTATTTCAGTACTACACACGGTGTGATGGTCAAATCTTACCGTGTCCAGCTCAATTTCACCAATACCAGCAACAAACTTACAATACATGACTCAGGATATCACTAGAGATGCTGCCCATTTGCTATTTTTAGTGGATGCTAACCCTGTTGTACTTAACATGCCTGTCCGTGTACTTACGCAGGGTCATAACGGCCGATGCTGTTGTTTGCCGTCGAGGTTAGCTGCATCCCATGTCTTACAATATTTCACATCATTTGTGCAATTGCAGTTTAACTTCTACCATTTACTGGTTGCCTGTAGGTACACATGTCAGTGGTACTGATCCACTCTTTGACCTGGAGGAACAACTCGCCTCTGCCGTTGCTGACTTTGGGCGGGATCTGGCCAAGATGAAGTGCCCCAGCAACTACCTCTCAGGACTTACCAAGTATGTACTCACCAGTTCAATCTTACCAATACTAGTTGCAATTAATGGCTATGTTCTGTCTGGTTGATGTATTAAGCATGTTCTCGTAAACATGCCTAACATGTTTTAGCTACTTTCCCTACCTTTTTATAGACATCTGGGCCATTCTCTGCTCTGGCAGCACCTGCCTTGTGATATTTAACTATGCCAATTGCATTTTTATCAGTACCGGTTTCAATGGCTATTAAGCCTGTTGCAATTAACGGTTTAATCCATTTTTAAATAGTTGTATTTCAATGGTTAAAACTTGCAAAACATGACTTAGGATGCTGTGAAGCCTGTTACAACTAACAGTTGTATCGATTTTTTAATTTGTCCATTTGCTACCATGCTACTCTCCGCAATGAAGATATACTAGAGATGATGCTCATTTGCTATTTTTGGTGGATGCTAACCCTGTTGTACTTAACATGCTTATCCATGTACTTACGCAGGGTCATAACGGCCGATGCTGTTGTTTGCCGTCGAGGTTAGCTGCATCCCATGTCTTATAATATTTCACATCATTTGTGCAATTGCACCTTAACTTCTACCATTTACTGGTTGCCTGTAGGTACACATGTCAGTGACATTGATCCAAGCTTCGACCCGAAGGAACAGCTCGCCTCCGCCGCCGCTGACTTTGGGCGGGCTGTGGCCCAGATGAAGTGCCCCAGCAACTACCTCTCAGGACTTACCAAGTATGTACTCACCAGTTCAATCTTGCCAATACCAGTTGCAATTAATGGCTATGTTTTGTATGGTCGATGTATTAAGAATGTTGTAGTAAACATGCCTAACATGTTTTAGCTATTTTCCCTACCTTTTTATAGACAACTGTGCCATTATCCGCTCTGGCAGCACCTGCCTTGCGATGTCTAACTCTGCCAATTGCATTTTTATCACTACCAGTTTCAATGGCCATTAAGCATGTTGCAATTAACAGTTGTATCAATTTTTAAAGAGTTGTATTTTAATGGCTACAAACTTACAAAACATGAATTAGGATGTTGTTAAGCTAGTTGCAATTAACAGTTGTATCCATTTTTTAATCCGTCCCTTTTCTACCGTGCTACTCTTTCGCAATGAAGATATCATTACAGATGCTGCCGTTTTATTATGATTTGCTACTTTTGGTAAGATTTTTACCCTGTTGTAGTTAACATTGGCTTTCCTTGTACTTACACAGGGCTACAATGGGCGATTCTGTTCTTTGCCGTCGAGGTTAGCTGCATCCCATGCCTTCTACACCATCTATTCCTAAATATAAGTATTTTTAGAGATTCCAATATAGACTACATAAGGAGCAAAATGAGTGAATCTAGATTCTAATCTAAACTATATCTATAATTCTATATACATCCGTATGTAGTTCATATTGAAATCTCAAAAAAATACTTGTACTTAGGAACATAGGTAGTTGTATTTTACATCATTTGTGCAATCTTAGTTTAGCTGCTAACATTTACTGGTTGCTTGTTGGTACATATATGAGCGGTACTGATCCATGCTTCGATCCCTTTTGCGTATGGGGCAATGAGATATTCATGAACAAGTGTCAAATGAGGAAACTAAGAAAGATGATTAGGCGAAAGAAACAGGTGATTGGAATTAAGCTCTTTATTTACACTTTGTCCAAGACAACAGTGAACTCTAGGATGGTAAGTAATGTGTTGCCTTTTCCCCTGCACACAACAAGTTACTCTATTAGACCTCAGTATCTGATATTTTTCTCTTTTCAGTGGTTTCCGAAGCTATTTACTAATGATTACCTTGCAAAATACATGACTGGAGTGGAGGCAACTAAGGTTAAAGTATATAATTCATGCTACCATGATAATGCTCTAGAAGTCTTCCAGAAGGCGGTGAAGGATGGGCGGGCGATTGGCACAAGGGGTTGGACAGAAGTGGTTCGTGCCTATGGCATGCAGGAAGGCACATTATGGGCATTCCGCTTCTTCAACACCATCAGCAGTCAAAATGATTTACACTTGTCTCTTCACCTTTAGCGCCTTTAAATATTGTGGTTCATCATAGTTAATTGCTGTCTAATCCTGTAATTACTGAACATATTGTACTGGCAATTTTATTTATGGATTCGTTGTTGAACCATTGTGCTGAGAATTTGAATTGCACGTTTCATATTTCAAAATTTCTAATTCGAATAATAAATTACAAGCAAAAATAAAAATATACAGGAGCTAATAAAATAATGTGCACACGGTTAGAAAGAAAATAGCGTGTGTGATGTAAAAAGAGAACAGACGGTCATGGAACTTTGCAAATGGTTCTGGCAGTAAAAGCGCTTGTGATGGATAGCCCAATGCCACACAATTTTCTTCATCGAATCGTGTGTGATGTAGTTGATAAAAGGAAACAGTTAACCAAGGCAGAGCATGTGTGATAGTTACACCTTTCACACACGAGCCTATACATAAAACTGTGTGGGACGTACATACGAACGGAAACATTTTCCCAGGATTGACTTTGTGGGATGTACATAAGAACGGAAACATATTCCTTGGATTGACTGCGTGTGATATACATCCGAATGGAAATGTTTTTCTGGGATTCACCGTGTGGGACGTACATACGAATGGAAATGATTGGGTTCCGATGCCTCGCCCGATCGCACACGAGCTCATTTTGCCCCAGCCTGTGTCCCAGGAGGGCCTATCCCCGACGATTTCTGGGTCGTGTGGGAAGGACCCCCCTATCGCCCACACTCACTTGGCGACAGTTCCAAATGCCGTCGCGGAAAGTGGTTAAAAACTATTTGTATAGCACCTCATTGTACCAGTGTTGTTTGACGAAACTTTGGACACACACCCCTCACAAACCGGAGCAACTCCCTAGAAGGCTCATGGTTGCGAGCAGAATAATGCATGTTTGATGACGAACGGCAGATAGCTTCCTCTTACGGCCTTCAATTTTTTTCTATATTTAATGTGCAATAATACAACTATCATGTGAAAATTTGGAAACTTTCAGGGGTCAATTGACCTTTTAAAGATATTTAAGTGATTTTCTAGCCATTTAATGACCATTATTCAAATTTGAACTACATCTACATCTACATGCAACAGCTAACCATAACTGTTTGAAAAATCATATTTGTGTACTTATGTGCGAGTTAATTCCATGTGCAGTAAATTAGAAGGAAATTTCAAACATATTTATCTCACGGCATGGACACATGCATGGAGTGCCATGGCATTTTACTTCCAAAAAATAAAAAAAATGATCAGAAAAACATGAAACATTGCTTGATGTAATGTCATGCCACCAAGATGATGTGGTAAAAAAATTGGCCTGTTGACAAAAGTTTGGAAACCCACCCCTCACAAACCGGAGCAACTCTCTAGAACGCTCGTGGTTCCGAGAGGGAACAATGCATGTTTGATGACGAATGAGGGATAGCTTCCTCTTACGGCCTTCAAATTTTTTATATGTTTAACATGCACTACTACAACTGTAATGTGAAAATCTGGAAAATTCTAGGGGTCATTTAACCAGTTAAAGACATTTAAGTGATTTTCTAGCCATTTAATGATCGTAATTCAAATTTGAACTACATCTACATGCAACGGCTAACCATAACGGTTTGAAAAATCGTATTTTTGTGTACTTGTGTGCGAGTTAAAAAATTATCAGACGATGTAAATATCTGGTGTTCAAAAAAGTAAATGTAGAGATCTGGCAAGACAACTGGCCCCCACAGGATTGGCACTCTATTTCGCGGCTCGAGGTTTGGTAGGTGAGTGGCGAGGGTTATTAATCAGACATGGTCCTGTATTGGAAACCGTCAGCTATTAAGTTCACACACATATTTTGCTGCGGGAATCGTGTGTAATCCAAACTACAGTACTCGTAAATTCCAGCGACCGCCGTGTGTACTATTCCTGTCGATCTTGATTTTGGCCGCCAATAAATACTACCTTGCTCACGCCGTCCCGCCTGCATTCTCATGTACATCCTCCCCTTGCTCGCCCTCTCTCACTCTCTCACAAATCTCTGCCATGGCGCCGTCGGTCTGCCCACGCGCCAACGAGGAGTCG